>NC_133131.1:141762548-142062548 GCF_048418815.1 Hemitrygon akajei
CTGCCCTACTTTCATCAATGTGTTTAGTCACATCCTCAAAAAATTCAATCAGGCTTGTGAGGCACGACCTGCCTTTGACAAAACCATGCTGACTATTCCTAATCATATTATACTTCTCCAAATGTTCAGAAATCACTCCTGTCAGGATCTTTTCCATCAACTTACCAACCACTGAGGTAAGGCTCACAGGTCTATATTTTCCTGGGCTATCTATTCCCTTTCTCGAATAAGAGAACAAAATCCGCAACCCTCCAATTCTCCGGAACCTCTCACATCCCCATTGATGATGCAAAGATCATCACCAGAGGCTCAGCAATCTCCTCCCTTGCTTCCCACATTCCCACAGTAGCCTGGGGTAGATCTCATCAGGTCCCGGTGACTTATCTAACTCGATGCTTTCCAAAAGCTCCCAACACATCCTCTTTCTTAATATCTACATGCTCAAGCTTTTCAGTCTTCTGCAAGTCATCAAGATCCTTTTCCATAGTGAATACTGAAGGATTCATTAAGTACCTCTGCTATTTCCTCCGGTTCTATACATATTTTCCCACTGTCACACTTGATAGGTCCTATTCTTTCGCATCTTATCCTCTTGCTCTTCACATTCTTGTGGAATGCATAGGGGTTTTCCTTAATCCTGCCTGCCAAGGCCTTCTGATGGCTCCTTCTGGCTCTCCTAATTTCCTCCTTAAGCTCCTTCCTATTAGCCTTATAATCTTCTAGATCTCTAACATTACCCTAGCCCTCTGAACCTTTTGAAAACTTCTCTTCTTTACTAGCCTTTTCAATTGCCTTTGTACACCACAGTTCCTGTACCTTACCATCCTTTCCCTGTCTCATTGGAACATACCTGTGCAGAAGGCCATGCAAATATTCCCTGAACATTTGCCACATTTATGCCAGACAGTTGTTGGGAACATCTGTTCCCAATTTATGCTTCCAAGTTCCTGCCTGAGAGGTTCATATTTCCCCTTACTCCAATTAAACACTTTACTAAATTATCTGTTCCTATCCCATTCCATTGCTATGGTAAAGGAGATAGAATTGTGATCATTATCTCCAAAATGCTCTCCCACTGAGAGATCTGACACCTGACCAGGTTCATTTTCCAATACCAGATTAAGAGCAGCCTCTCCTCTTGAAGGCTATCTACATAATGTGTCAGGAAATCTTCCTGAACATATCTGACAAACTCCACCCCATCTAAACCCTTAGCTCTAGGAAGATGCTGATCAATATTGGGGAAATTTAAATCCCCCATCATGACAATCCTGTTATTACTGCACCATTCCAGAATTTGTCTCCCTATCTGCTCCTCAATGTCCCTGTTACTACTGAGTGGTCTATAAAAAACACCCAGTAGAGTTATTGATCCCTTCCTGTTTCTAACTTCCACCCACAGAGACTCCATAGCCAATCTTCCTCCTTTTCTGCAGCTGTGACACTATTTCTGATCAATAGTGCCACGCGCCCACCTCTTTTGCCTCCCTCCCTATCCTTTCTGAAACATCCAAAGCCTGGCACTCTAGGTAGCCATTCCTGCCCCTGAGCCATCCAAGTCTCTGTAATGGCCACAACATCATAGCTCCAAGTACTAATCCGCTTTGTTCATGATACTCCTTGCACTAAAATAGACACATCACAAACCATCAGTCTGAGCGCATCCCTTCTCTATCACCTGCCTATCCTTCCTCTCACACTGCCTACAAGCTTTCTCTATTTGTGAGCCAACTGTCTCTTCCTCTTTAGTTTGGTTCCCACCCCCCAGCAATTCTACTTTAAACTTTCCTGTCAGTATATTGGTCCCCCTTGGATTCAGGTGCAACCCATCCTTTTTGTACAGGTCACGCCTGCCCCAAAAGAGGTCCCAATGATGCAGAAATCTGAATCCCTTCCCCCTGCTCCCTCAGCCACACATTTATCCTCCACCTCACCCTATTGATGTACTCACTGTTGTGTGGCATAGGCAGTAATCCCAAGTAATCCCTAATCTTGTGGTTCTGCTTCTCAGTTTGTATTGCATGCACAGAGAGTGGGAGGAGTGAGCAGCCGACCATTGTGATCCATGCCAGTGGAAGTTCAGATGACATGGGTACAAGGTCCTGAAAAGTGAGTTGAGGGAGTTGGGTGTAGGTTAAAGGACAAGACCTCCAAAATTGTGATCTCAGGATTGTGATTCATGCCATATGCTAGTGAGGTAAGCAGTAGAAAGACTATACAGTTTAATATGTGGCTAAGGAAATGGTGCAGGAGGGATGGCTTCAGATTTTTTTGGGTCATTGGGCTCTCTTCCAGGAGAGATGGAACCTGTAAAAATGGCACAATTTGCATCTGAACTGGAGGGCGACAAAAATCCATGTGGGAAAGTTTACTAGTGCCTCGCAAGGGTGTGGGGTGGGGTGAGGGAGAGTTGGTTTAAACTGGAGTTGCAGGTGGATGGGAACCAGAGTGCCAGAGCAGATAGTGGAGTGGTTGTGGGGAAGATGGTGTTAAGCCTACGTACAAAATCATGAGTTGAAAGGTCGAGTATGGTGGGACTGCTGTTCTGAGTTGTGTATGTTACAATGCAATGAGTATTGTAGTAGAGGCAGATAAGCCTAGGGCATGGATCAGCATGTAGAATTATGACAGTGGCCATTAGTGAGACTTGGTTACAGCAGGGGTAGGATTGGCTGCTGAATGTCTGGAGTTCCAATAGTTTAGATGTGATAGAGCGGGAAGGATTACTAGTCAAGGAAATGTCATGGCAGTGTTCAGACAGGACAGGCTAGAGAGCTCTTCTGTTGAGGATGTAAGGGTGGAATTGAGTAATAAGAAAGGGATGACTAAATTAATGGGCTGTTAGACTACCCAACTGTCAGTAGGAATTAGAGGAGCAAATTTGTAGAGAGACTGTGGACTGTTGCAAGAAACATAAAGTTGCGATAGTGGGTGATTTTAACTTTCCACATTTTGTCTTTGACTCCCAGATGGTAAAAGGGCTGGGTGGAATAGAGTTTGTCAAATGTGTTCAGAAAAGTTTCCATAATCATTACATAAAGGTCCCAATAAGACTCAGTGTGATACTAGATCTCCTACTAGGGAATGAGACAGGGCAGGTTGACAGCAGTCTGTGTAGGGGAATACTTTGCATCTAATAATGATAATGCCATTATTTTCAAGGTAATTATGGAGAAGTATGGGTCTGGACCTCGGATGAAATTCTAAATTGGAGAAATGCCAATTTTAATAGAATCAGAATCTGTTTTAATATCACAGCATACACCATGAAATGTGTTAACTTAGCGGCAGCAGCACAATGTAGTACATGATAACAGAAGTAAGTAAATCAATTACAGTAAGTATATACAGTGCCTATAAAAAGTATTCATCCCTCTTAGAAATTTTCATGTTCTATTGTTTTGTAACATTGAATCACAGTGGATTTGATTTGGCTTTTTTGACACTGATTAACAGAAAAGACTCTTGTGTCAAAATAAAAACAGATCTCTACAAATTAATTACAAATATAAAACTCAAAATAATTGATTGCATAAGTATTCACCCCCTTTAATATGACACACCAAATCATCACTGGTGCAGCCAGTTGATTTTAGAAGTCACATAATTAGTTAAATGGAGATCACCTATGTGCAGTCAATGTGTTTCAATTGATTTTAGTAAAAATACGCCTGAATCTGGAAGGTACAACTGCTGGTGAGCCAGTATCCTGGTAAAAACTACTGTTGAAAAAGACTTTCATGAAATCTCAGCTAGAGTTTGCCAGGGGCATGTGGGAGACTCTGAAATCAGCTGGAGTAAGGTTCTGTGGTCTGAAGAAACCAAAACTGAACTTCTTGGCCATCAGACTAAATGCTATGTTTGGCATAAGCCAAACACCACATATCATGAAAAACACACCATCCCTACCATGAGGCATGGTGGTGGGTGCATCATGCTGTGGGGATGCCTCACTGCAGCAGACCCTGGAAGGCTTGTGAAGGTAGAGGGAAAAATGAATGTAGCAAAATACAGAGAAATCCTGGAGGAAAACCTGATGCAGTCTGCAAGAGAACTGCAACTTGGGAGAAGATATGTTTTCCAGCAAGACAATGACCCAGTGTACAAAGCCGTAGCTACACAGGAATGGCTTAAAAACATTGAAACTAATATCCTGGAGTGGCCAAATTCGGACCTCAATCCAATTGAGAATTTGTGGCTGGACTTGAAAAGGGCTGCTCTCTCATGATCCGCATGCAATCTGACAGAACTTGAGCAGTTTTATAAAGAAGAATGGGGAAAAATGGCAGTGTCCAGATGTGCAAAGCTGATATAGACCTATCCACACAGACTCAAGGATGTAATTGCTGCCAAAGATGTATTTACTAAATACTGACTTGAAGGGGGTGAATACTTATGCAATCTATAATTTTGTTTGTAATTTTTGTAATTAATTTAGATCACTTTGTTTTCAGATTGACACAAGAATGTCTTTTTTTTGTTGATCAGTGTCAAAAAAGATCCAAATTAAATGCACTGTGATTCAATGTTGAAAAACAATAAAACATGAGAAGTTACGGGGGGAGGGTGAATATTTTTATAGGCACTGTATGCATGTTAGATAGTTAAAAATATAGTGCAAAAACAAATAATGAAAGTGAGGTGGTATTCAAGGGTTCAAGGTCCATTTAGGAATCGGATAGCAGAGGGGAAGAAGCTGTTCCTGAATCGCTGAGTGTGTGCATTTAGACTTCTATACCTCCTTCCTGATGAGATGAGGGCATGACCTGGGTGATGGGAGTCCTTAATGATGAATGTCTCATTTATGAGATGATCTTGAATACTAGGGAGGCTAGTACCCAAGATGGAGCTGACTAATTTTACAACTTTCTGTAGCTTCCTTTGATCCTGTGCATTAGGCCCCCATACCAGACAGTGAATGCAGCCTGTTGCCTGGCCTGCTGAGTTCCTCCAGCATTTTGTGTGTGTTGCTTTGATTTCCAGTATCTGCATATTTTCTCTCGTTTATGATTGGAATACATCAAATATTCTCATTTTAGCCTCATAGTTGAGAACTATAACTGCATCTATGATGTGTACAGTCAGTGATGAAGTTTTAAGGCTATTGAACAATCTATCGCTGCTTAAAACTGATGGAAATAGACCGGACCGTGGCCAGCACACTGCCCCTTCAAGAAGCCACCGGTGAAAGAGCTTTGAGGTACGTTTATAAAATGAGGTTTTCAACCAATACCAGCCATCTTGCTGGCAAACATACCGTCTCTGGTAAATAAAACTGACAATCTCAGAGCTAGTGTGCTTTATCAGGGGGACATTTGGAATGCGCACATCCTTTGTTTTGTGGAATCTTGGTTAACCCCTTCTGTGCCAGACGCAGTGACTCAAATAGACGGGTTCACAATACACCGCCAAGATAGGTCAATCGAGTCTCTCAAAAGCAGAGATGGAGGTTTATGCCTCCTGAACAATTCCTCATGGTGTACTCATGTGTAGGTGGCATCCAAATATTGCTCACCAAACCTGGAATACTTGCAATCAAGTGCCAGCTATTTTACCTACCGCAAGAGATCTTGGCAATCTTTTTGGTAGTGGTGTGCATTCCATCCCAGGCTAATGCGAAACAGGCTCTAGACAAGCTGAACGATGTAACCACCAGGCATGAAACAGCACTTCCTGATGCCTTCCCCATTATTTTGGGGGATTTTAACCAGGCCGGCTTGACAAAGTCACTAAATAATTATTATCAACAAATCACCTGTAGCACACTTGACCACTGTTACACTAAATTCAACACCCACATCTAGGTAAATCTGATCACCTGGTTGTACTTCTACTTCCTGAGTATATGCAGAGACTGAGGACTACAGCACCATTAGTGAGGACCAAGAAGGTATGGACCAGGGAGGCACAAATGTACTAAAAGGACTGCTTTCAATCAATGGACTGGACAATGTTCAGGGAGTCATCTTCAAGCCTAGATGAATGCGCCACAGTTGCCACCAACTTTATTAAAACTTGTGCGTGCCTACAAAAATTACATTCCTAAACCAAAGGCTTAACCAAAGGATGAACCAGGAGGTTCGTAGTCTGCTGAGGGCTAGACCTGTGGCATTTAAGTCTGGCGATCCAGGTTTGTATATGGAAACCAGGTATGACTTGCGGAGGGCTAGTTCAAGAGTGAAGAAACAATTCCAAGCGAGGCTGAAGGCAACATCGGATGCACTCAACTCTGGCGGGGTTTGCAGGCCATTACTTCCTACAAAGCAAAACCCAGTAGTATGAAAGGCAGCAATGCTTTACTACCAGATGAGCTCAATGACTTTTATGCTTGCTTTGAAAGGGAAACTAAAACCACAGTTAAGATGATCCCGGCAGCAACTGATGATCTCCGTCTTGGAGGCCAGCGTAAGGCTCTTTCGAGAGGGTGAACCCTTATAAAGCAGCAGGGCCCGATGGAGTACACGGTAAGGCTCTGAAAGCCATCTGGCAGCAGTATTCAAAGCATTTGCAATCTCTCACTGCTACAGTTAGAAATTCCCACTTACTTCCAAAGGGCAGCAATTATACCAGTGTGAGCTGCCTCAATGACTATCATCCTGTAGCACTCACATCTACAGTGATGAAATGCTCTGAGGGGCTGGTCATAGCTAGAGCCAACAGCTGTCTCAGCAAGGACCTGGACTCACTGCAATTTGCCTATCGCCACAATAGACCTACAGCAGACGCAATCTCAATGGCTTTCCACACAGCCTTGGATCACCTGGGCAATGCAAGAACCTATGTCTGGATGCTGTTTATTGACTTTAGCTCAGTATTTAACACTGTTATTCCTACAGTCCTGATCAAAAAGCTACATAACCTAGGTCTCTGTACCTCCCTCTGCAACTAGACCCTCGACTTCCAACCGGAAGACCACAATCTGTTCAGATTGGAAATAACGTCTCCACCTTGCCGACAGTTAACACTGGTGCTCCACAGGAATGTGTGCTTAGCCCACTGCTCTACTCTCAGTACACCCATGACTGTGTGGCTAGACATAGCTCAAACAGCATCTAGAAACTTGCTGATAATTGTTGGCAGAATTTCAGATGGTGACAAAAGGGCATACAGAGTGAGATAAACCAGCTAGCCATGTGGTGTTGCAGTAACAACCTTGGGCCAAGTTCAAAGTTGGCAAGACCAAAGAGCTGATTGTGGATTTCAGGAAGGATAAGATGAGGGAACACAAACCAATCCTTATAGCAAGATCAGAAGTGGGAGAGAGAGATCAATTTCAAGTTCCTGGTGTCGATATCTCTGAGGACCTAACATGGATGCAACATATTGATGAAGCTATAAAGAAGGCAAAACAGCGGCTATATTTAATTAGGAGTTTGAGAAGATTTGGTTTGTCAACAAAAAATATTCAAAAACTTCTACAAATGTACTGTGGAGAGCATTCTAACTGGCTGCATCAGTGTCTGGTATGGGGTAGGGAGTGGCTACTGCACAAGATTGTAATACGATGCAGAAACCTGTAAAATTAGTTAGTTCTATCATTGGATAGTATCCAAGACAACTTCAAGCAGTGGTGCCTGAGGAGGGTGGTATCCATAATTAAGGATCCCTACCATTCAGGACATGCCCTCTTCACACTGCTGCCATTGGGAAGGATTTACAGAAGCCTGAAGGCACACACTCAGCAATTCAAGAACAGCTTCTTCCCCTCTCCAATACGATTTCTAAACGGAGATTGAACCCATGAACACTACCTCACTACTTTTTTTTTTAATTTCTGTTATTTTCCACTATTTACTTAACTATTATAACTTAATATACATACTTAATGTAACTCAGTTTTCTCCCCCTATATTTATTTGTCAAGTATTTTCTTGCATTGCTGCCGTAAAGTTAACAAATTTCACAACATATACTGAAGATAGTAAATCTGATTCTTGATTCTGATAGTGCCCTTGCTGCCTCTTTTCTCTACCCCATTATCTCTACCTAGTCTTTTATCGTATTCCACTTGAAATATTTATAATATTTTCCCATAAAAGTCACAAGCTCAAGTATTCCCGGTATCAATTTTCTATATTATGATAATACCTACCAAAAACTCTTCGCTCTCCATGACTAAGTTAAAAACCTACATCTATTGGCGTCCCAACCTGTGCATGTAGTCTTTCTCTATTCTTGCAGAATTTTAACTGAATATTCTCTCACCTTCTTTGTTTCAATAGAAATATCCTGTTTTGCACCTCTCTCTTTACATCCATAGTTTCCAACAATAAAAGCTACCTCCATTTACAAAACATATTTAACATGACAAAGCTACGCCAAATCTTTTAATGGAGAATTATTTATACATGTGGGCTTAATGCTGAATCAAACAACGAGGTTGTGCGGCTGATTTTTAACTTTGAGCTTCGTTGTGTTTAGGTTGTACATACTCTGTGTCTTCTAAACTGAAACTTGCTCCAATCCCAGATGAACCAGCCTTCTGCAGGAATTCATTACTATTTATTTTACTCTTGTATTCGGTATTTCAATTTACATAAAACTCAAAATAACAACAGCTTTTCAATTGGCACTTTCCTTCTAGCCTCCTGGGTTGGTGTTCACTGCACCATGGAGCGTCTTTTTCTAATACAACATTTTCTTGTTTAACTTCCTACTGGTTTTATTGAGCCCACCTTTTGAAAGATGTATGTTTGCATTAATATGATCTGCCTACCATATGCAATGGACAATGAAACACACAATGAAATAATTCCTGAAGCTGTCAAATTCACTACTTTCTGATTGCTGGGGAACTAATTAACTGCAACATGTGGAACTTGCATCTGACTGTTAACAGTGCAAACAGCTGATGGAAACTTCAGGCAGTTTCAATTAACTTTTCTTCAACTGCGGGAGTTGAAAAGTGGAGATTTCAAGCTGCAGTCCCTTCTGTAATTGTTAACAGTGCAAACAGCTGATTAAAACTGTCAAAAGTCTTGGCTTTTAAATTGGTATACATTGAGTAAGCACTTACTAAAGCACTGGAGAAAGCCAGCGCTCTTAAAGGCAGTGCCTTTAAGAAATAAGAGCAGTCCATCTGGCCCGTCCTCCGCCATTAAATAAGATCTGGCCATGAATTCAGCTCCACCTACGTGCCTTTAATTCCCCTGCTATGCAAACATCTTTTCTGTGTCTTAAATATGTTTAATGGGCAGAAAATTTCACATATTCACGCTACTCTCTGGAAAAAGCAGTTTCTTCTCATCTCTGTCCTAAATCTATTCAAACCAATCTTGTGACTATGACCCTAGTTCTAGTAACACTTGCCAGTAGAAACAACTTTTGTGCCTTTCTCTACCTATCCATTTCATAATTGTATACATTTCTATAAGATCCCCTATCAATCTTCTGAATTCCAGTAAGTATAGTCCCAGGCGACTCAGTCTCAATCAGATTTAATATCACTGGCATACACTCAGCGGCAGCAGTACAATGTAATACGCAATAATATAGGAAAAATGTCAATTACAGTAAGTGTATATGTATATTAAATTGTTAAATTAAAAATAGTGCAATAACAAATAATATATTAAAAAAGTGAGGTAGTTTTCATGGGTTCAATGTCCATTTAGGAATTGGATGGCAGAAGGGAAGAAACCATACTTGAATCTCCAAGTGTGTGCCTTCAGGCTTCTGTACTTCCTTCCTGATGGTAACAACAAGAAGTAGGCATGTCCTGGGTAATAGAGGTCCTTAATAATAGACATTTTCTGAAGCACCGCTCCTTGAAGATGTCTTGGATAATATGGAGGCCAGTAACCAAGATGGAGCTGACTAATTTAGCAACTTCTCATAGCTTCTTTTGAACCTGTGCAGTAATTCCCCCCACCCCCAACCCCCTATACCGGACAGTAATGCAGCCTGTCAGAATGCTCTCCATGGTATATCTGTAGAAGTTTCTAAATTGTTTTAGGTGACAAACTAAAGCTCTTCAAACTCCTAATGAATTATAGCCACAGTCTTGCCTTATTTATGGCTACATCGATATGTTGGGATCAGGTTAGATCCTCAGAGATCTTGACACCCAAGAACTTGAAATTGCTCACTCTCTCCACTTCTGATCCCTCTTTGAGGATTGGGTCATATTCCCTCGTCTTAACTTTCATGAAGTCCATAATCAGCTTTTGGTCTTGCCGACATTGAGTGCAAGGTTGTTGCTGCAACACCACTCATCTAGCTGGTATATTTCAGTCCTGTATGCCCCCTCTTGTCTCCATCTCAGATTCTACCAACAACGGTTGAGTCATCAGCATATTTATAGATGGCATTTGAACTATACCTAGCCGCACGATCATGGGTATAGATAGTAGAGCAGTGGGCTAAACACACATCCCTGAGGTGAGCTACTGTTCATCGTCAGTAAGGAGGAGATATTATCACCAATCACCGCACAGATTGTGGTCTTCCAGTTAGGAAGTCGAGGATCCAATTGCAGAGGGCCTTGGTTCTCTAGCTTATTGATCAGGACTATGGGAATGATAGTGTTGAATGCTGAACTATAGTCAATGAACAGCATCCTGACATAGGTGTTTGTATTGTCTAGATGATCTAAGGCCGTGTTAAGAGTCATTGAGATTGTGTTTACCATAGACGTATTGTGGCAATAGGCAAATTGCAATGGGTCCTGGTCCTTGCTGAGGCAGGAGTTGATTATTGCCATGAACAACCTCTCAAAGCATTCATCGCTATAGATGTGAGTGCTACTGGATGATGGTCATTAAGGCAGCTCGCACTACTCTTCTTGGGCACCGGTATAACTTTTGCCCTTTTGAAACAGGTAGGAAGTTCCGACCATAGCAGTGAGAGGTTGAAAATGTCTTTGAATACTCCTGCCAGTTGGTTGGCACAGGTTTTCAGAGCTTTAGCAGGTACTCCATCAGGACCTTCGGCCTTTCACCCGCCTGAAAGACAGTTCAATATCGGACTCTGAGACAGAGATAACAGGGTACAGCAGGGATCTTTACAGCTGTAATTATATTCTGCCATTCAAAGCGGTCATCACTGTAGGTCTCTCCTGCAGGTTAACCACTTCACCTCCAGAACCAATCTGTAAACCTCTTCTGTACTGCCTCCAAGGCCAGTATATCCATTCTCAAGTAGACCAGAAATACATGCAGTACTCCAGGTGTGGTCTCACCAGCTGAACCATAACCCTCCTCCTTAAATTTATTCCCTCTAACAATGAAGGTCAGCATTCCACTTGCCTTCTTGATAAACTGTGCACCTGCCAACCAACCTTTTGTGATTCATGTACAAGTATTCCCAAGACCCTCTGCACAATAGCATACTGCAACCTTTCACCATTTAAATAATAATGTGAACTTCTACATACTTTCCTGCCAAAGTGGAGGACCTCATATTTACCAACGTTGTACTCCATCTGCCAGACTCTTACCCACTCACTTAATCTATCTATATCTCACTCCAGACTCTCCGTATTCTTGGCACAATTGCTTTCCCACTCAATTTAGTGTCATCAACAAATTTTAGAATGCTACTCTTGGTCTCCTTTTCTAAATCGATAATGTATATCATGAACAGTTGTGGGCCCAGCAAACCCTGCGGCACTCCACTCATCACTGGCTGCCAACCAGGGAAAGATCCATTTATTACCTTTGTAACTTTGTAACAAGCAATTAGCATTGGCAATTCTGTAAGTGACAATGTAAATGCCAGTATAAGTACAGATGGTATAAATGTTGGGGACTTATTTAATATTTGACAGGTATGCCTACTCCCTTAATCTACCTGTCTTGCTATTTTGTTTAATGTAAAAGAAATGGAACACCTACATACTCCAAAGGTAGAACAGAACTTGCCAAAGAAAATGCAAGGATACTAATTAACCTGTCATCTTCACCTTGAAATCATTTGAAAGGTTTCATGTTAGATAAATTATTTCCAATACTCCCAAGGTCATTCTGATGTTGTATACTGCTGTGGATAGACCAGAGTTAAGTACAGTTCTATTCATTGTGGATGTAAGGAGGCTTTTGGGCCTTGAGGCAACATGAAGAGGAAAAAGCAATGCTGATCTCCATGTTAGACAGATGAGGTCAGAGCAATGATTTGACAAGGCATTTTAGCTTTAAGCACAGTCATCCTCAACAGAAACTTCTGAGAATTGTTGTTAACCATGGCTTAATAATTGTAAACTTGTCATCTCCTGAATAATGTTAAGGAGATAGGTGTTCAAATCTCACCATTGGAGAAGGGAAATTTAAATTCAATTATTGACATAAATCTGCAATAAAAAGTTGGCATCAGCAATTACAGCTGTCAAACTACGATTGCTGTTCAATTTGCAGACCTTCTTCTGGGAAAGAAATCTACCATTATGATCTGGTCTCCAAACTATAGCAACGTGCTTCATTCTTAATAGCCCTCTGAGGTAGTAAAACATGTAGTTCAAGGCCTTTCTGGGATAGTCAATAAATGCTTGCCTTACCCGACAACATTCTCCAAAATGACCTCATTTTTCCAAGCCAGTGTAATTTTAGTTCACTCATAGGAATTCAGCATGAACGATAATCACAAGTGCAGTACTGAGGGATGCTTTCTGGGTCGCATCTTTCTGATGAAGGACGGAGACGGATTATGCCTGCACATAATGCCCATATTCTTTGTTCCATCAGTCTTACCTTCACTGGATCTTGAACGGTAATATCACTGACCCAATGTAGATGGCCCTGGAGGAGCTAACACCACCCACAAATGCTGCAAGGACTTCACTCCAAACAAAACCCTGCCTCCAGCTTTGCCAGCTATCAAGTATCATTTAATAAGAATCAAAAATTAAATAAATGATATTTTAAAACTTACCACTTATCTAACCATCTGCCAGCTTGTACTTCTTTCCATCCAGCCACCTTCTTATTCTGGCTTCTTCACCCATTTTTCCCCATTTCTGATGAAGGGTCTTGGCCTGAAACATCAACTGTTTTCTCCTCTTCATAGATGCTGCCTGGCTGAGCTCCCCCAGCATTTTGTGTGTGTTGCTTTAAGAACTTGCAGCTATTTGAAAGTAAAATAAATATACTTCAGCTAAGTATTCTTTAAAATAACTAAAAACATCCAACAAAGAATAAGTAATTTGAAAATGGGAATCTGCTTTGTTTCCTTCCTTCCTCACAGCCCCACAATCCACACAAGGAATGGATGTATGAATACTTTGCCAGCTCCAGCCTGGCACTGGTTTTGAATTCAATTCCCTAATGTAAATGCTGGGACATAGCCAGTGGAGTGGAGACAGTAAGTTTGGGCCATCTATGCCTGTGTGGGAATCATGAGAGTTACAGCATTTATGTTGAGGGGAAAAAAAATCCCACAGTTTGATGGAATGCCAGCAAAATCTGGGCCATTAAACTGAAGGCCTGTTACCCTCTCAGATGATTGCAACCAATCCTCAGGGATTGTGTTGAAGAAGATGCAGAGCCAATTTTTCTCCTCAACCAACATCATAAACAATTTTTCTGGGCTGTGTTCAATGGCTGTTGAGGATGTCTAGAGATGCAAATAGGCTATGGAAACTCCTGTATTTCATTGACTACAACAGAGCAGTTCTTGGCTTTAAAGTGAATATTCTAAAGAAACAAAACATGTTACATAATTTTATTATCTTCAGTGTTTTATAGATACAGAAAGAGCAAACTTCTTTGTCAGGGTGCAGAGAACCTGAGAGCATTTAATTTTATGCAAAGAATGATCGAGAGCTGAAACAGCTTACCGTGAGATGTTATTGGGTCCAGAACAAAGTAGGGTTGTTATTTTGAAAGGAGGAGATCAAATTGCCTTTTGGGACATTATTTTTTTGAATTCCATTTGTGTCTGGTAACCAGGTTAATAGAGGAGCTAAGAATAATGCTTGAGAAATCGTGCTTGACTAATCTGTTGGAGTTTTTTGAGGATGTAACCAGGAAGTTAGACGGGGGAGATCCAGTAGATGTAGTGTACCTCGATTTTCAGAAGGCATTTGATAAGGTCCTACATAGGAGATTGGTGGGTAAAATCAAAGCTCAGGGCATCGGGGGGAAGACATTGACATGGATAGAAAACTGGTTGGCAGATAGAAAGCAAAGGGTAGCGGTGAATGGGTGTTTCTCGGAATGGCAGGTGGTGACTAGTGGGGTGCCACAGGGCTCGGAATTGGGACCACAGCTGTTTACCATTTACGTTAACGATTTAGATGAAGGCATTGAGAATAACATCAGCAAATTTGCTGATGATACTAAGCTGGGTGGCAGTGTGACACGTGATGAGGATGTTAGGAGAATTCAGGGTGACTTGGATAGGCTGGGTGAGTGGGCAGATACTTGGCAGATGGCGTTTAATGTGAATAAGTGTGAGGTTATCCACTTTGGGAGTAAGAACAGGAAGGCAGATTATTATCTGAACGGTGTAGAGTTAGGTAAGGGAGAAATACAAAGAGATCTAGGAGTCCTTGTTCATCAGTCACTGAAGGTGAATGAGCAAGTGCAGCAGGCAGTGAAGAAGGCTAATGGAATGTTGGCCTTTATTACAAAGGGAATTGAGTACAAGAGCAAGGAAATCCTCTTGCATTTGTACAGAGCCCTAGTGAGACCACACCTGGAGTATTGTGTACAGTTTTGGTCTCCAGGGTTAAGGAAGGACATCCAGGCTGTAGAGGAAGTGCAGTGTAGATTCACGAGGTTAATTCCTGAGATGTCTGGATTGTCTTACACAGCGAGGTTAGAGAGACTGGGCTTGTACACGCTGGAATTAAGGAGATTGAGAGGGAATCTGATTGAAACATATAAGATTATTAAGGGATTGGACAAGATAGAGGCAGGAAATATGTTCCAGATGCTGGGAGAGTCCAGTACCAGAGGGCATGATTTGAGAATAAGGGGTAGGTCATTTAGGACAGAGTTAAGGAAAAACTTCTTCTCCCAGAGAGTTGTGGGGGTCTGGAATGCACTGCCTCGGAAGGTAGTGGAGGCCAATTCTCTGGATGCTTTCAAGAAGGAGCTAGATAGGTATCTTATGGATAGGGGAATCAAGGGATATGGGGACAAGGCAGGAACCGGGTATTGATAGTAGATGATCAGCCATGATCTCAAAATGGCGGTGCAGGCTCGAAGGGCAAAATGGTCTACTTCTGCACCTATTGTCTATTGTCTATAATAATCAAGTGAAAATTTGTAAAACTTTATCTAATGTCAAATTTATAAATGTAGAAAGAATTAAAACTCTAGGATTTTGATCATATAGACCTTCATAGTACCGAAAGACAGCTCTGCCAGAAGTCAGAATTTCCCCTCTATACACCATGATTTTACTTATATCAAAACTTCTTTTCCAAGGAATGCATCCTCCGTCTTCTCTTATTATCCACATAACAGAAGTCCTAATCCTGAGAATTACAGTAAATCTCTTCCATACCCTTTCTAAAGCTTCTTATAATTTTCCTAATGAAGCCTCCAGAAACAGCCACACTGTGGTGTGAAGATTCATCATGACTTCCCTCTCTTGTACTCAATGTATTATTCATGAAGCTTATGATCCCTTTAGGTCCTTAAAAATATTCTCAACCTGCCCTAACATTTGCAATGTGTGTGTATGCTCTATGGAATTGCTCCAATAGTTTATATATCCTATTTCCATTCTACTACCAGAATGTAAACTAGGCTTCCAACAATTAAATTTCATTTGCCACCCCTCTTCCTATTCCACCAGTCCATTTACATTTCCATGAAATCTGTTACTATTCTTTCACACTTCAGTATGTTTCCAAGTAATGTTCGATGGGTAGATTTGGAAATTGTGTTTTGTACAGCCAACTTCAAAATACTAAAATACATGAATAAAATAATATTCAAGAGAACTCCGCTGAAGACTTCTCTCCAGTCTCTCAAAACCAAAATTTCATCACTACTACTGTTGCTTTGTCAATTTTTTTTATCCCTACTTCAGGATTTTTTAAAAATAAAAACCGAAAGTGCTGGGAAACGTCAGACAGCATGATTTTTCATGTCTGAGGCCCTTCAGCAGAACTGAGGAGAGACAAGTTAATCTGGGTAACAAAGGTGGCAAAGGGCTGTGAGTGGAATAAAGGTAATTTCTCTGAGGGGGTGAAATGATGCAACTCCTTAATGGAGTTTTCCACTGTTTTCTCTTCAGAGTTTCCCTCAGTTTTTTGAAAAAATTTCATGACGGAATTTCTATCCTTTTCCACTGGTTATTGAATCGATCCAAAATCATAGTGCAACAAACACAAATTTCTGAAGGAATTCAGCAGCAGCTATGGAAAAGAGTAAACAGTCGACATTTTGGGCTGAGATCCTTCATCAGGTCTGGAAAGGAAGCAGGGAAATCAGAATAAGATGGTGGGGAAGGGGAGGAAGAAATACAAGGTGGCAAGTGATCGGTGAAACCTTGAGAGGGGAGGGAGTGCCAAGAAGAGCTACCAAGTTGATTTGTGGAAGTTAAAGGGCTGGAGGAGGGGGCATCTGATAGGAAAGGACTGAAGACCATGGAAGAAAGGGAAGGGGGACGAGCACCAGACAAAGGTGATGTGCAGGTAAGAGAAGGTGTGAGAGGAAAATAAGAAAGTGGAATAGTGATGGGGGGGGCAATTACCAGACATTCAATAAATCAATGTTCATACCATCAGGTTGGAGGCTACCCAGACAGAATATAATGTGTTGCTCCTCCAGCCTGAGTGTCGCCTCATTCTGGCAGTAGAGGAGGCCATGGACTGACATGTCGGAATGGGAATGGGAAGGAGAATTGAAATGGATGGCCACCGGAAAATCCCACTTTTTGTGGCGGACGGAGTGAATGCTCCTCCAATCATGGAGATCACACACACACAAAAAAGGTTGTATGGATGGTCCGGGTAAATATAGACCAGTGAGTCTTAAGTCTGTGGTGGGAAAGCTGTTGGAAAAGATTCTTAGAGATAGGATCTATGAGCATTTAGAGAATCATGGTCTGATCAGGGACAGTCAGCATGGCTTTGTGAAGGGCAGATCATGCCTAACAAGCCTGATAGAGTTCTTTGAGGAGGTGACCAGGCATATAGATGAGGGTAGTGCAGTGGATGTGATCCACATGGATTTTAGTAAGGTATTTGACAAGGTTCCACACGGTAGGCTTATTCAGAAAGTCAGAATGCATGGGATCCAGGGAAGTTTGGCCAGGTGGATTCAGAATTGGCTTACCTGCAGAAAGCAGAGGGTCGTGGTGGAGGGAGTACATTCAGATTGGAGGGTTGTGACTAGTGGTGTCCCACAAGGATCGGTTCTGGGATCTCTACTTTTCGTGATTTTTATTAACGACCTGGATGTGGGGGTAGAAGGGTGGGTTGGCAAGTTTGCAGATGACACAAAGGTTGGTGGTGTTGTGGATAGTGTAGAGGATTGTCGAAGATTGCAGAGAGACATTGATAGGATGCAGAAGTGGGCTGAGAAGTGGCAGATGGAGTTCAACCCAGAGAAGTGTGAGGATAAATTCCGAGGCAGAGTACTAAGTAAGTGGCAGGATACTTGGTAGTGTGGAGGAGCAGAGGGATCTGGGGGTACATGTCCACAGATCCCTGAAAGTTGCCTCACAGGTAGATAGGGTAGTTAAGAAAGCTTATGGGTGTTAGCTTTCATAAGTCGAGGGATAGAGTTTAAGAGTCGTGAGATAATGATGCAGCTCTATAAAACTCTGGTTAGGCCACACTTGGAGTACTGTGTCCAGTTCTGGTCACCTCACCTTAGGAAGGATGTGGAAGCATTGGAAAGGGTACAGAGGAGATTTACCAGGATGCTGCCTGGTTTAGAGAGTATGGATTAAGATCAGAGACTAAGGGAGCTAGGGCTTTACTCTTTGGAGAGAAGGAGGATGAGAGGAGACATGATAGAGGTGTACAAGATATTAAGAAGAATAGATAGAGTGGACAGCCAGCGCCTCTTCACCAGGGCACCACTGCTCAGTACAAGAGGACATAGCTTTAAGGTAAGGGGTGGGAAGTTCAAGGGGGATATTAAAGGGAGGTTTTTTACTCAGAGAGTGGTTGGTGCATGGAATGCACTGCCTGAGTCAGTGGTGGAGGCAGACACACTAGTGAAGTTTAAGAGATTACTAGACAGGTATATGGAGGAATTTAAGGTGGGGGGGGGTTACATGGGAGGCAGGGTTAAAGGGTCGGCACAACATTGTGGGCCGAAGGGCCTGTACTGTGCTGTACTATTTTATGTTCTATGTTCACACTCACACACACACAAAATGTGTAGAATTCTAAAAATTTGTACTTTCTAAATACAAGAATACAAGATTAAAACCTTGGTTGAAAAGAAAAATTCCTAATTATATTACATTTTTTCAGTCAAGAAATGGAAGCCAATAACATCTAACAATCATACTGTTTGAGCAGAATACAGCACTGAAAAACTGGATGAGAGATTGTGCTGCACTGGTTCTTGGTCAAATGCCAGTATTAATGGCGCATGGAATCCCTTAACTGTGGTAAACTACATATACCTGTCTGGACAACCCCCCCCCCCCCCCACTGACTGCTCCTGTGGCTCCTCCCACAGACCCCTGTATAAAGGCGATTGGGGCACTGCTCCTCCCTCAGTCTTTGACATGGTCGTGTTCCCTTTCAACTTTATTCTCCTGCCTTCTCCTTGTGACCTCTGACACCCTTACTAATCAAGAACCTAGCAACCTCCGCTTTAAATAAACCCAATGACTTAGCCTTCACAGCTGATTGTGGCAATGAATTCCACAGATTCACTACCCTCTGTCTAAAGAAATTCCTCCTCATCTCTGTTCTAAAGCGACCATCCTTGTGTTCTGAGGCTGAGCCTCACAAGTGACATAAATGAACAACCATCTAGCCAAGAACCATATGGAACTGGTTGGCAACTAAATTAAGATTCAAACCTTCATATGAATCAGAGCATTAAGTTTTCACTGAAACTACCCAGCACCAATGGCAGACCCCATGAACTGACGAGGAGTTGGCCAGCAACCCCATGTGCAGTGTAGCAAGTATCCGACAGAAGTTTAGTAGTTAAAGTTGAGTGCATAATCACAAATATTTAATATTTATTACACTCGTAGAATCTTCTCCACTAGCTTAGTCCAAGGAGATTGTGCTACCAACTCCACTTTGATATTTCGCTCTCATCATTTTTCCTCTGGTTTATTCAGCCTTCCAGCTAACTGCACAAGCTCTTGATCATCTGCTGCCTTCTGAACACCTGACCCACAGGCATGGCTCATATCCTTCGTGACAGTGCCAGTCGGAGCCACAGCAGAAACATGGCTGCTGCTGGCAGTGCCCCCTTCAGCCCACGTGGCTGGAATTGTCCTGTACAGCTCCCACAGACCCCTGTCTAAAGGCGATTGGGGCACTGCTCCTCCCTCAGTCTTCAACATGGTCGTGTTCCCTTTCTCGCTGTTAATAAAAGCCTATTGTTCACTTCCAGTCTCCGAGAGTTATTGATGGTGCATCACTAACCTAATGCAGGTGTCCTACAGACCTTACGTGCTAGGATGGATTTGCTACCACAGTTTGGTTTTGGTTAGCAAACTTGCTTTGGGAATGTTACATTTTATTAAGAAAAGACACTAAAGATGGTTAAGTGTACATGTGAAAAGAATGCTTGTGTAACATTGAACGCTTTCCTCTTTCTGCATAAACTAATTACTTGGGGATCTTCACAGCATACACATTCAGGAATCTTTGGAATTGCTTAGCATATGCACTCAAATTACCTTTTGTCTCAGTTTTTAGTAACATATAGATGTTCTGGTAGTGGTAAGATTCATAGAGCTTTATAATTACTTAATTTTCCAACATCATCACATGTGAAATAGTTAAACTGTTCTTTTATTGTCTTTATTTAGATTGTAAGAATTGTTTTAAGGTCACTCAGCATATGCAATCACAGAAGGGATTCTAAATAATTTAGTTGTTAGACCAGCAGGTCCATTTTCTCTTCGCACGGCAGCCCTAATTTGTGTATTCTATGTGTCTGCCACTGAGAAGAAGTACACACAGTACAGGCAGTGCAATGGAGTGATTCACAGCTGTTGTGAAATCCCCCTGTGCCGCTCAGACAAATGATCTGAGTCAGTCTGTGCTAACAGGGTCAGCTCCAGAGCCAGTGGAGAACTGTGACTGATGCAGGATCACTGCAGTTCCAGCCTTTTTCACATCAATCACCTCTCAATGAAAATCCACTGGGGCTGCCAGGCTGGATTAGATCTGTTATCGTGTTGTTTACATTAGAAGACGATTTATGTTATTCCCAGCTGAAAATGCATTTTAAAGTTTCCATTCATTAGCTGGCATTTTTTCTGTCGTTGGCATAATAACAGTGCAAATGTTAATTGCAGAAAATTGTTATCCAACATTGGCGATGTAAGTGTTTCCCAGTACAAATATGGCCTAATTGGCCGTGTGTTAGGATTTTGAAAAGCTATATTAGGATTACTACTAATGCTAAATTAGCTGAACCTCCTATTCAATTACACTGCTGTACTCTGCCTTAATATACGCACTTCATATTTTAAATTGAACATTCTGCTAATGTGGGATATTTAATACAAAACTGAAGGCCTTTAGGGATTGACTCTAAACTGATCAAGCTAGCATCAAGCATAGAATATTATTGATTAATTTCAATCCCTTCTCATTTATATTTCGTAATTGAGAATGACAAATAATGGGTAATAGGCAGGAATAGTGCAGGACTTCCTAATCTGATGCCCCCAGCACAGCATGGGGCTTTTATCATATTTTTCAAATGGCAGGCTGTTTAAGATGCTGCAGTAGAACGGCGGGAGAACCAATAAATAGTTGAGAAGGCTGCAGAAATGGTCATAAACTATACAATACATCATGGGCACATGCTTCCCTACCATTGGTAGAATCCACAGGAGGCACTGCCTCAACAAAGCAACACTGATCATCAAGGATCATCACTATTTGGGCCATGCCATCTTTTCCACAGCTACCATCGGGCAGGAGGTTACAGCAGCCAGAAGTCCCATGCCACCAGGTTCAAGCGTAGCTACTTCCCTTCAGCCACTTGTTTCTTGAACCAACCAGCAACCCTAATCACTACAGTTTAGCAGCACTATGAACACTTTCCATTAACTGTTTTGTTCCAGTTGTTTTTTCTTGTTAAAATAGCACATCATTTATGTTTGGAAATAAACTCTTCTCAGTCTTCAGGCCGGGTACAGATATTGGATATAACCCTGGTTATTTGTCATATATGCTGAGAAAGCACCGGATCCTTTATCAATTTATGTTTATTTTATAATTTATGGTTAATTTATATTTTTCTTGTGAGTGCTGTTTATATGATGTTATGTACTTGTGATTTCATGTATTTGTGAACTTGACAATAAACTCAATTTTGATTTTGAACCTCTTATTCTATCCCACTCACCATACACTGTTTTGATCTTGTATTGATCTAGGCCAGGCTTTTTTATGCTATGGACCCCTACAATTAACCGAGGGGTCAGTGGACCCCAGGTTGGGAACCCCTGATCTAGACTGTTTGCAACACTGACCACTTATTTGAATCCCAAACCTTCCAGGCTCCCTACTCCTCTGAATCTGGTGTCATGCACTCTCTCTCCCCACTCTATTGTCTCCCTTCCTCTTCCAACATTTGCCTCATTATTAGCTGATGTGGTCTGAGACAGTAGTAATAGTCCCTCCCTAAATCCGTTACTGCCCTGAAGTCTATCCTTGAAAACTTGACTTTACTCATCCACCACTTTCTCCACCAGCTATCTGTCTTAACTATAGATGACGGAGATGCATGGGATGTTTACGGAAAGAAAAATATACTGTAAATAAATAGTATCCATTAAGTTGGTATTAATAGTGTTGGAATAATATAACATACTGTGTAGGTTGAGCAAACCAGGGCTTTTCTGTTTGGAGTGAAGGAGGTTGAGAGGTGTTAGACCACACTTGGAATATTGTGAGTAGTTCTGGTTGCCTCATTATAGGAAGGATGTGGAAATTTTAGAGAGGGTGAGAGGAGATTTACCAAGATGATGCCTAGACTAGAGGGGGATGCCTTAAAAAGATAGGTTGAGTGAGTTGGGGCTTTTCTGTTTGGAGCAAAGGAGGATGAGAGGTGACTTGATGGAGGTGTACAAGATGATAAGAGGCATAGATCGAGTGGACCCTCACAAGGCATCAGACCCTGATGGTGTACCTGATGCAAAACCTGCACTAATCAACTGGTAGAAGTGTTCAAGAACATCTTCAAATCTCTCACTACTGTAGTTGGAGGTTCCTGTCTGCTTCAGAAGGATGACAATCATATTAGTGCCCTGGAAGAGCAGGGTGAGCTGCCTCAATTACTATGGCCCGGTGGCATTCATATCTACCGTGAAGAAGAGCTTTAGGTCATAGCCAGGATCAACTCTTGCCTAAGCTTGGATCTGGACCACTGCAATTCGCCTATTGCCACAATAGGTCTCACTGGCTCACTCAGCTGAAAGATATTGAGCTCTATGTCAGGCTGCTGGTTATTGATCACAGCTCAACGTTCAACACCATCATACAGTCGGTTCTAATCAACAACCTCCAAACCCGGGCCACTGTACCTCCCTCTACAACTGGATCTTTGACTTCCTCACCGGTAGACCACAGTCAGTGCAATCGGAAATAACATCTCCACCTTGCTGACGAGCAATACTGGCACACCCAAGGATGTATGCTTAGCCCGTGGTCTGCTCTCTCTACTCTCACAATGAGTGATGAGGCAAGCTGAATCAAGGCATCAGCAGCGAAAGGATGGGCAGTTTCAAGATCCTGGATCTCTGAAGATCTAGCCTGGGTCCAATACATTGATACAATTACAAAGGAGGCACAACAGCGGCTATATTTAATTAGGAATTTGAGGAGATTTGGTATGTCACCCAAGATTCGCAAATTTCTACAGATGTACTGTGGAGAGCATTCTAACTGGTTGTATTACTGTCTGGAATGGAGGGGCCACTGCACAGGATCGGAAAAAGCTGCAGAAAGTTGTAAATTCAGCCAACTGCATCTTGGGCACTGGCCTCCGCAGCTTCAAAAAGCGACCCTTCAGAGAGGTGACATCCATCATTCTGCAGCCTTTTCTGAGCCTGTGCTGTGGGCCCCATCACACAGGACATGTCCTCATTTCATGGTTGGTTGGTGGGGTGGGGGGGGGGGGGGGAGAGAGTGAAAGAGAGAGGAGAGGGAGGGGGAGAGAGAGGGGGGGGAGAGTGTGAGTGTGAGAGTGTGAGTGTGAGTGTGTGTGTGTGTGTAAAAAATATCCTACCAGACATGGTAGTAGAGACAGATACATTAGGGACATTTAAGAAACTTAGATAGCCACATAGATGATAGCAAAATGGAGGGCTATGTAGGAGGGAAGGGTTTAAGAAAGGTTCTCAGATTGATCTTACAGTAGGCTAAAAGATCATGGACCAAAGGACCTGTACTGGCCTGTAACGTCTATGTTCTGTGTTCATGTGTAGAAGTTGTATCGCAAAACTGCAGGAGAACACAGAAAGGATAGACTGAACAGGCCATGCTGGTTGTGATTCTTTTTTCACTAATTCTGTAGTAACAAATTATTTTCCCTTGATAACCATCATTACTCAGCATCCACAGTGGCTCAAGACTCTTAGAGTTGCCCTGTGTACCTTTGATCCAGTTTCATTAATAGGTGCAGGAGTAGGCCATTCGGCCCTTCGAGCCTGCACCGCCATTCAGTATGATCATGGCTGATCATCCAACTCAGAACCCTATACCTGCTTTCTCTCCATACCCCCTGATCCCTTTAGCCACAAGGGCCATATCTAATTCCCTCTTAAATATAGCCAATGAACCGGCCTCAACTGTTTCCTGTGGCAGAGAATTCCACAGATTCACCACTCACTGTGTGAAGAAGTTTTTCCTCATCTCGGTCCTAAAAGGCTTCCCCTTAATCCTTAAACTGTGACCCCTCGTTCTGGACTTCCCCAACATCGGAAACAATCTTCCTGCATCTAGCCTGTCCAATCCCTTTAGAATCTTGAACTCTTCCTCTGACAGCTCATTCCAGGTACTCACTGAAGTTGCCTCTCAGGTCTTTTTTAATTCTCTCTCCTCTTATCTTGCATGTGTACCCTCAAGTTTTGGACTCCCCGACCCTGGGGAAAAGACTATGACCATCTACCTTATTAATACACCTCATGATTTTATGCACTTCTGTGAGGTTACCCTTCATTCTCCTACACGCCAAGAAATAACGGTCCAGTGTGACCAACGTCTCCATATAACATAGGCCCTCTAATCCAGGTAGCATCCTCGTAAATCTCTTCTGCACCTTCTCCAACTTGGCAATGTCTTTCATATGATAGGGTGACCAAAACTGTACCGAATACTCAAAGAGCAGCCTCATCAATAACTTATACTGTATAACTGCAACATGATGCCCTGGCTGACGAAGGCCAGCAAGCTTTGTCTATCTACATGGCCATTCCTGCAGAGGGTGATGAGCACGTGGAATGAGCTGCCAGAGCAATGGTTGAGAAAGGAATGGGAGTACCATTTTAAAAGCATTTGGATAAGCATGGAGGAGCAGAGCTTAGAGGAACAGGAGCAAAAAGTAGAATGTTGGGACTAGCCAGGTGGAAACAGTGGCTAGCATTGACTGGTTGGGCTGAATTTATGGCTCTATGGCTCTATGATCCTTAGTCCTGATGCAGGGTCTTGTCCTGATTACACCTTTAGCCACCACAGATGCTGCTGGATCCACTGAGTTATTCCAGCACTGTGCTTTCTGTTCCAGATTCCAACATTTATATTCTCTTTTGCCTTCTTACTCTCCAGCACTCTCTTCTGCACACGAAGCAATAAAATTATCATTTGTTTTCTCTCTCAGCCAAACCTCAAGACTAAAACTTTCAGCCCACCTTCCTTTCTAGAAAGAATAAATTTAAAAGACAGATAATTGATACTGGCTTCAAGCTAATATTGATAATGGACTTGAATGTTATTGGAGTCAAACATTCCACAGGTTTTTCACATGAATCTTTTTGCATACTATCACTTCCTTTGAATTTGCACTAAAGCAAAAGAAAATGGACAACTGTATCTTTCTTAATGTCAGTAGATGGAATTGATGGAAGGCTGGATTCTATAGACAATAGACAATAGGTGCAGAAGTAGACCATTCAGCCCTTCGAGCCTGCACCACCATTTTGAGATCATGGCTGATCAATTACTATCAATACCCGGTTCCTGCCTTGTCCCCATATCCCTTGATTCCCCTATCCATAAGATACCTATCTAGCTCCTTCTTGAAAGCATCCAGAGAATTGGCCTCCACTACCTTCCGAAGCAGTGCATTCCAGACCCCCACAACTCTCTGGGAGAAGAAGTTTTTCCTTAACTCTGTCCTAAATGACCTACCCCTTATTCTCAAATCATGCCCTCTGGTACTGGACTCGCTCAGCATCTGGAACATATTTCCTGCCTCTATCTTGTCCAATCCCTTAATAGTCTTATATGTTTCAATCAGATCCCCTCTCAATCTCCTTAATTCCAGCGTGTACAAGCCCAGTCTCTCTAACCTCTCTGCGTAAGACAGTCCTGACATCCCAGGAATTAAACCTCGTGAATCTACGCTGCACTTCCTCTACAGCCTGGATGTCCTTCCTTAACCCTGGAGACCAAAACTGTACACAATACTCCAGGTGTGGTCTCACCAGGGCTCTGTACAAATGCAAGAGGATTTCCTTGCTCTTGTACTCAATTCCCTTTGTAATAAAGGCCAACATTCCATTAGCCTTCTTCACTGCCTGCTGCACTTGCTCATTCACCTTCAGTGACTGATGAACAAGGACTCCGCGATCTCTTTGTATTTCTCCCTTACCCAACTCTACACCGTTCAGATAATAATCTGCCTTCCTGTTCTTACTCCCAAAGTGGATAACCTCACACTTATTCACATTAAACGCCATCTGCCAAGTATCTGCCCACTCACCCAGCCTATCCAAGTCACCCTGAATTCTCCTAACATCCTCATCACATGTCACACTGCCACCCAGCTTAGTATCATCAGCAAATTTGCTGATGTTATTTTCTATGCCTTCATCCAAATCGTTAACGTAAATGGTAAACAGCTGTGGTCCCAATACCGAGCCCTGTGGCACCCCACTAGTCACCACCTGCCATTCCGAGAAACACCCATTCACCGCTACCCTTTGCTTTCTATCTGCCAACCAGTTTTCTATCCATGTCAATGCCTTCCCCCCAATGCCCTGAGCTTTGATTTTACCCACCAATCTTCTATGTGGGACCTTATCAAATGCCTTCTGAAAATTGAGGTACACTACATCCACTGGATCTCTCCCCCGTCTAACTTCCTGGTTACATCCTCGAAAAACTCCAACAGATTAGTCAAGCATGATTTACCCTTGGTAAATCCATGCTGGCTCGGCCCAATCCTATCACTGCTATCTAGATATGCCACTATTTCATCCTTAATAATGGACTCTAGCATCTTTCCCACCACCGATGTCAGGCTGACAGGTCGACAGTTCTCTGTTTTCTCCCTCCCTCCTTTCTTAAAAAGTGGGATAACATTAGCCATTCCCCAATCCTCAGGGACTGTTCCTGAATCTAAGGAACATTGGAAAATGATTACCAATGCATCCGCAATTTCCAGGGCCACCTCCTTTAGTACCCTAGGATGCAGACCATCTGGACCTGGGGATTTGTCAGCCTTCAGTCCCATCAGTCTTCTCATCACCGTTTCCTTCCGAATGTCAATCTGTTTCATTTCCTCTGTTACCCTATGTCCTTGGCCCATCCATACATCTGGGAGATTGCTTGTGTCTTCCTTAGTGAAAACAGATCTAAAGTACTCATTAAATTCTTCTGCCATTTCTCTGTTTCCCCATAACAATTTCACCCAATTCATTCTTCAAGGGCCCAACGTTGTTCTTAACTATCTTCTTTCTCTTCACATACCTAAAAAAGCTTTTGCTATCTTCCTTTATATTCCTGGCTAGCTTGCGTTCGTACCTCATTTTTTCTCCCCGTATTGTCTTTTTAGTTAAGTTCTGTTGTTCCTTAAACACTTCCCAGTCATCTGTCCTCCCACTCACCTTAGCTCTGTCATATTTCCTTTTTTTTAATGCTATGCAATCTCTGACTTCCTTTGTCAACCACTGTGGCCCCTTTCCCCCCTTTGAATCCTTCCTTCTCTGGGGGATGAACTGATTTTGCACCTTGTGCATTATTCCCAAGAATACCTGCCATTGCTGATCCACTGTGTTTTCTGCTAGGCTATCCGTCCAGTCAACTTTGGCCAGCTCCTCCCTCATGGCTCCATAGTTTCCCCTGTTCATCTGCAACACTGACACCTCCGAACTGCCCTTATCCTTCTCAAATTGCAGATAAAAGCTTATCATATTGTGATCACTACCTCCTAATGGCTCCTTTACTGCGAGATCGCTTATCAAATCCTGTTCATTACATAACACTAAATCCAGAATAGTCTTGTCCCTGGTCGGCTCTCGTACAAGCTGTTCCAAGAATGCATCCCGTAGGCACTCTACAAACTCCCTATCCTGTGGTCCAGCACCAACCTGATTCTCCCAGTTCACCTGCATGTTGAAATCCCCCACAACTACTGCAACATTTCCTTTGCCACATGCCAATGTTAACTCCTGTTATTTCTGTTGTGGTTATTTTGATAATGATAAATTTAATGCAGTCAAGATATCATTTTTGTAAACAGCAGAAACAAATGAAAAGGAGCCTTCAGGCAGGAAGAAGCACTGTCGACGTTTCGGGCCGAGACCTTTCATCCTGACGTCGACAGTGGAGTCCTGATGAAGGGTCTAGGCCCGAAACGTCGACTGTACTTCTTCCTATAGATGCTGCCTGGCCTGCTGCGTTCCACCAGCATTTAGTGTGTGTTGCTTGAATTTCCAGAATCTGCAGATTTCCTCATGAAAAGGAGCCTTAATGCGATTGTGCCCAGCTAACAGCTGCTGGAGAATCCAATTAGAAAAAATGATACAACTTAAAGAGAAAGCAGGCAGTCAGGCCAGGAACTGAGTTCAGATAGTTATGGAGTACAGAATGAAGATAGAGAGCTTAGTGAAATGGTGTCATGACATCAAACTTTCCCTCAATATCAGCAAAACAAAAGAGCTGACTGTTGATTTCAGGAGGTTGGGGGGTGGGGGCGGTGTGCACACGTTGCAGTCTAGATCAACATTGTCAAGCTTGAGAGGGTTGAGAGCTTCCAATTCCTAGATGTGAACATCACCCATTAGTCTTTCCTGTGCCAACCATGTTGATATCCATGGCCAAGAAAAACAACGCCTCTGCTTCCTCAGGAGGTTAAAGAAGTTTGGCTTGTCGCCCTCTTATCAGTTTTTATCAATGCTCCACGGAAATCATTCTGTCTGGATTTATGACAACGTGGTATGGCTGCTACTCTGCATGTGACTGCGTGAAACTGCAGAAGGTTGTGGGCATATCACAGGAACCAGCCCCCTCCTCCCTATACTGTACTTCCTGCTGCCTCTCAGTAAATCAGCCAATAGAAACAAAGACCTGCCCCACTGGGCATCTTTCTTCTCCCTTCCCCCATCAAGCGGAAGATGCAAAAGCCTGCAAGCGTGTACCACCGGGCTGAACGACACGGTTATCAGATGGACTCTGGGCCTCACCATCTACCTCATCATGATCTTGCAGTTTATCAATCACCTGCATTGCATTTTTTCGGCAGCATTTAAGTTTTTTTTAACCTTATTTTAGCTCAAAGCACTGTGTCATCATTTAATCTGTACAACAGTAAGCAAGACAAGTTTTCACTGTATTTTGGTATCTGTGATAATAATAAACCTATACCAATATAAATACCTCCCTTGTATCTGGCACATTTATTTTGTTTATTTATCAAAAACATTGGATGTCTTTACTTAAATAAACACTGATGGTGTTTAAATGAAAGAATAAGCCATGAATAAAATTAGTCATCCCTTAAGATCCACTATAACTGCTTTATGATTGGCTAGGCCTAGTCGACTTAGGGACTTGGCTTAAACCTGGAATGTTCCAGACCCATGTGCCTCAGTTTGGGAACTGATTAAACTGATAGGTTTCTGTGGGAATTATATGTTTAATTCTTTAACAAGAGACTGCAATTGCTGGTATCTGGAGCCAACATACAAACTGCTGGAGGAGCTCAGCAGGTCAAGCAGCGTCTGAAGTGGTAAAGAAATAGTCGATTTTATGGGTGAAGTCCCTGCAGAAGGGTAGAGAGAGGCGAGACGAAAACAGAGGATGGTGGCTGATAGTGGAACCGGGTGAGGTGGGACTGGTGCTCAGATGTGGAAGAGGAAGGTGGAGGTGTGTAAAATCATAGGCTGTTGCATGATAGATGGAAACAAAAGGAAAAATAAATTATGTAGATAGAGCCAGGTAGAGCAAATTTAGAGACAGGGGCAGGAAGGTAACAGAACCAGATAAGGGAGAAAAGCTGGGCAGATGGAATCATTGGGGGAAGGGGTCGGGAAGAGTAGGATAAGGGAGAGGAAATCCAGCTGGGCGGATGGAATCAATGGGGGAAGGGGTCGGGAAGAGGAGGACGAGGGAGAGGAAATCCAGCTGGGTGGATGGGATCAGTGGGGGAAGGGTTTTGGAAGAGTAGGACGAGGGAGAGGAAATCCAGCTGGGCAGATGGAATCAGTGGGGGAAGGGGTCGGGAAGAGGAGGACGAGGGAGAGGAAATCCAGCTGGGTGGATGGAATCAGTGGGGGAAGGGGTCGGGAAGAGCAGGACGAGGGAGAGGAAATCCAGCTGGGCGGATGGAATCATTGGGGGAAGGGGTTGGGAAGAGTAGGATAAGGGAGAGGAAATCCAGCTGGGCGGATGGAATCAATGGGGGAAGGGGTCGGGAAGAGGAGGACGAGGGAGAGGAAATCCAGCTGGGCGGATGGGATCAGTGGGGGAAGGGTTTTGGAAGAGTAGGACGAGGGAGAGGAAATCCAGCTGGGCGGATGGAATCAGTGGGGGAAGGGGTCGGGAAGAGGAGGACGAGGGAGAGGAAATCCAGCTGGGTGGATGGAATCAGTGGGGGAAGGGGTCGGGAAGAGGAGGACGAGGGAGAGGAAATCCAGCTGGGCGGATGGAATCATTGGGGGAAGGGGTCGGGAAGAGTAGGATAAGGGAGAGGAAATCCAGCTGGGCGGATGGAATCAATGGGGGAAGGGGTCGGGAAGAGGAGGACGAGGGAGAGGAAATCCAGCTGGGCGGATGGGATCAGTGGGGGAAGGGTTTTGGAAGAGTAGGACGAGGGAGAGGAAATCCAGCTGGGCGGATGGAATCAGTGGGGGAAGGGGTCGGGAAGAGCAGGACGAGGGAGACGAAATCCAGCTGGGCGGATGAAATCAGTGGGGGAAGGGGTCGGGAAGAGTAGGACGAGGGAGAGGAAATCCAGCTGGGCGGATGGAATCAGTGGGGGAAGGGGTCGGGAAGAGGAGGACGAGGGAGTGGAAATCCAGCTGGGCGGATGGGATCAGTGGGGGAAGGAGTCGGGAAGAGCAGGACGAGGGAGAGGAAATCCAGCTGGGAGGATGGGATCAGTGGGGGAAGGGGTGGGGAAGAGCAGGACGAGGGAGAGGAAATCCAGCTGGGCGGATGGAATCAGTGGGGGAAGGGGTCGGGAAGTGGAGGACAAGGGAGAGGAAATCCAGCTGGGCGGATGGAATCAGTGGGGGAAGGGGTCGGGAAGAGGAGGACGAGGGAGAGGAAATCCAGCTGGGCGGGTGGAATCAGTGGGGGAAGGGGTCGGGAAGAGGAGTACGAGGGAGAGGAAATCCAGCTGGGCGGATGGAATCAGTGGGGGAAGGGGTCGGGAAGAGGAGGACGAGGGAGAGGAAATCCAGCTGGGCGGATGGAATCAGTGGGGGACGGGGTCGGGAAGAGCAGGACGAGGGAGAGGAAATCCAGCTGGGCAGATGGAATCAGTGGGGGAAGGGGTCGGGAAGAGCAGGACGAGGGAGAGGAAATCCAGCTGGGCGGATGGAATCAGTGGGGGAAGGGGTGGGGAAGAGGAGGACGAGGGAGAGGAAATCCAGCTGGGCAGATGGAATCAGTGGGGGACGGGGTCGGGAAGAGGAGGACGAGGGAGAGGAAATCCAGCTGGGCGGATGAGTTTCTTCAGACTTTTTTTTGGAGCTGATTTAAAATCTGAGCACCCAGGTTTTTGAATCAGAGAGTCAAATTGACTTTGAGTGGTTTACTGGGGAAAGTGAGCATTGTTAATGACATAGCAACAACGTGGGCTGGCGTTGTAAGCTGTGATAGACTTTCATTAGGCACATCCCAGTATGAGTGCACAAGGGCCATCATGAACAGGCAGCAATAGATTTGATAAGATTGCCATCTTAAGGGGGAGAAACTTGGTTCCTATTGTGGCACATGATGTCTTCTAATCTTCCATCTGGAAGAAAGATTGCATTTTTATAGTGACTTTCATAACCCAGGGACATCCCAAAGCAACTTATAGGCAAATGAAGTTCTTTTTGAAGTGTGGCTGCTGTTATAACATAGGAAATGCAACAGTTCTTCTGGTTACATAATTGAAATGGAAATTACTTTTAGCACCTCATTACAATGCTTGGAGCTTGCACTGAATTGGTGATAAAACAATTTTCAATAGATTAAACAGCATAGAGATTTTTCTGAATTTTTATCTTTTAACAATCAAGCTGAGGATAAATGCCAGGGTTAAAAGGTGACAGCCTCTAACAAAGCTGATATGTTCAAACCATTTGAAATTAGGAAACCCTCGATGTATAGGCAGGTTTGCTTTCAAACTGATCATTTAGTCTCTGGCACAAAGATCCTTTGAACATGGGCAAACTAAGAGTGTGCAGCTCTGGAGGGAGTTACTGGGCCATTAGGTATTCCACATCAGCTCTACGAGTTAAAATAAAAATCTGTGATGAGCCATTGAACTCAGCGTTGCAGCACTGACGTGCTGAGGAACTTCCCTCATGAACAGCTGCTTTACACCGAGAAACCTCAGTCATTTAAATAGGGTTGTCAACCTGGTGTAAAAGGTTAGCCTGTGAGCTAATTTACTACATTGTTTTCAGTTATTTGTTACCACTTAAACTTTTAATTATTTTCTGTCACTTATTGAAATCTTTATTTTTTTTTACATGATTTAAGTCCATTTGTAATCTTGCTTTGGGAAGTTTTTTAGCCATCTCTCTGCATCTGGGAAAGGAGGATGCAGGCGAGCAAGCAGCCAGTCCGGACAGTGGCTTAGACCCAGCTCCAGCCAGCCCGTTATACCTGCCCAAAGGAAGTTGTCCCTTTCTTACAGATCTGTAGTGTAGAAGAGTAATTTATAATGAACTCCTCTTAACTCTAACTTCTTGGAGAAATGTACATTTGGTTCCAGGTTTGGTTACTCAGTGTAATAATGCCAGGGAAGACAGGCCTGATGGTTATAGTTCAACTGCGGGTGGAAGGGATTCTAACTTGTGGGTATTTTTGGCATGGCAGCGATTGTTCAGTTGAACTACTCCTGGATGAGAAGCTAATGTCCTGGCTCCTGATGGGCAATACAACTCCTTCTCGGCCTGTCCTCATGCTCCCCCACCTAGTGTTTTCACTATTTGGAAGGGTTCGTCCATCCTGAAGTAAACAGATATGGAGATACTTACTCAGAGGTGACAGAGCATGTGCAGAACATCCCAGACGAGCATGCCAAGTTGTCAATGCAGCCACATTTCTGATGGGCCTGCTCCACCTCTGTGTCCAGAGTCATGAGTGACGGGTCAGTAGGAAACCGATTCTCCTTGGTGCCTTATGCTCAGCCCGGACGACCTGGCAAACTGTTAGAACAGAGATGGTGGAGAACGTTAGCCTGATTGTGTCAGGGAACCCTTTGATCAATAAGATTCAGATTCAGGCAGTTTGCATCAACAACCAACACAGGTGTGCTGGGGCAGCCTGCAAATGTCAGCACACATTCCAGCGCCAACAATACCCACAATGCTCAGCAGAACGGCGCAATCAACAACAACAACAAGACAACGACAGCAACAAAACAAGAACAGAAAGGCAAGTCCCTTTCCCACTCACACACACACACACACAGGCCTCCAGCCCAGGGCAGGCCACCTCCGGGCCTCCAGTCCTTGGCCCTGGACCCTTAGACTTGCAGACATCAGGCCTCCAGCTTATAATTAATAATGGCAGCAAAAAGGCTATGTAGGGAGAGTGAATGGCAACTCGGCCAACTATTCATGCTCCATAGTTCTGTCCATGGGGAAGGAGATAACTTCTTCCTCCTGGTGCAGGCAACCTGAGTGACGGACTGGGTGTGAGATGCCTTTGACGTGGCCTACTGCACCCCAAAAGGCTCCTGTCAGGGTCATGATACCACGACAGCCACAGGCAGTAAGACCCATGCTGAACTCTGAGTTGGGGACAAAGTTCAGTGGGGGCTCTTCTACCCTGAAGCTTGTGTGTGGGAAAAGACGGGAGGCAGGGTGGGAGATCGGCTCCCAGAAAATGATCTGCTCCCTCCTCCTAGCCCTGTTGCTCTCCTGTTCCCTATTACTTCTCCAGCTCTGAAGCCCCGTCCATGCATTACCACGACACATCAGGCAGAAGGGAAGGCAGCCAAAAGCAGTGCAGCTTCAACATCACCCACTCCTCTCTGAGCTGGATTAGATTTACAGAGTCAGAAAACAGACAAAAAAACTACTGCAAAACAGCTGCCATTTCCAAACAACAGACTCACCACTCTCTCTAGTTGCGTCCCTTAAATAATACAGGTCCTTCCTGCTAGCCAGCACTATGAGGCTCTTGTTAAGTTCATTTATTTATATACTGTGGGACTAAAGCAGGCCATTCACCCCATTGATAGCATGCCAACTCCCAGCAAAGCAATCCCATCAGTCCCCTTCCTTAATTTATCGCCAACTTCAATGGGATCCTGCCACTGAAGACATCTCCTCCTCTCACTCTCTGCTTTCTGTAGGGATTGCTCCCTCTGTGATTCCCTTGTCCATTTGTCCCCCCCCCACTGATCTCCCTCCCGGTACTTATCCCTGCAAGTAGGACGAGTGCTACACCTACCCCTTCACCTTTTCCCTCACCATGATTCAGGGCCCCAGTCTTTACAGGTGAGGCAACACTTCACCCGCAAGTCATCTACTGCATCCTGTGCTCTCAGTGTGGCCTCCTGTGCTTTGGTGAGACCTAATGTAGATTGGGGGACTCTTTGCCGAGCACATTTGCCCCATCTGCCACAGCAGGTGGGATTTCCTGGTGACACCCATTTTAATTCCACATTCTGACATATCGGTCCATGTCCTCTTCTACTGCCATTACGAGGCCACTCTCAGGTTGGAGGAACAACACCTCATATTCCATCTGAGTAGCTCCTAACTTGACGGCATGAACAGCAATTTTTCAAACTTATGGTAATTTCTCCCCATCCCCTTTCTCTCTTTTTCCCTTCTCACTTTCACTCCCCCTCTTAACTCTTTGCCTCTCCTCACCTACCCATCACCTCCCTCTGGTGCTCCCTTTCCCCTATGTCCAATGTCCTCTCCTAAAGGTTATCTTCTTCAGAATCAGAATCGTTTATTATCACCGGCATGTGATGTGAAATTTGCTAACTTAGCAGCAGCAGTTCAATGCAATACATAATCTAGCAGAGAAAAATAATAATAATAAATAAAATAAAACATAATAATAATAATAAATAAACAAGTAAATCAATTATGTACATTGAATAGATTAGAAAAACATGCAAAAACAGAAATATTGTGTATTAAAAAATGTGAGGTAGTGTCCAAAGCTTCAATGTCCATTTAGGAATCAGATGGCAGAGGGGAAGAAGCTGTTCCTGAATCACTGAGTGTGTGCCTTCAGGCTTCTGCACCTCCTACCTGATGGTAACAGTGAGAAAAGAGCATGCCCTGGGTGCTGGAGGTCCTTAATAATGGACACTGCCTTTCTGAGACACCGCTCCCTGAAGATGTCCTGGGTACTTTGTAAGCTAGTGCCTAAGATGGAGCTGACTAGATTTACAACCTTCTGCAGCTTCTTTCAGTCCTGTGCAGTAGCCCCTCCATAACAGACAGTGATGCAGCCTGTCAGAATGCTCTCCATGGTACAACTATAGAAGTTTTTGAGTGTATTTGTTGACATGCCAAATCTCCTCAAGCTTCTAATAAAGTATAGCCACTGTCTTGCCTTCTTTATAACTACACTGATCTGTTGTGACCAGGTTAGATCCTCAGAGATCTTGACACCCAGGAACTTGAAGCTGCTCACTCTCTCCACTTCTGATCCCTCTATGAGGATTGGTATGTGTTCCTTCATCTTACCCTTCCTGAAGTCCATAATCAGCTCTTTTGTCTTACTGACGTTGAGTGCCAGGTTGTTGCTGCGGCACCATTCTACTAGTTAGCATATCTCACTCCTGTACACCCTCTCGTCACCACCTGAGATTCTACCAACAATGGTTGTATCATCAGCAAATTTATAGATGGTATTTGAGCTATACCTAGCCACACAGTCATGTGTATATAGAGAGTAGAGCAGTGGGCTAAGCACACACCCCTGAGGTGCGCCAGTGTTGATCGTCCGTGAGGAGGATACGTTATCACCAATCCGACATTACCTTTTCCACCTATCACCTCCCAGCTTCTCACTTCATCCCACTTCCCTCCTCACCTTGGTTCACCTATCACTTGCCAGCTTGCACTCCTTCCTTTGCCTCACCTTCTTAGTCAAAGTCATGTCAAAGTAAATTTGTTGTCAAAGTACATATATGTCACTATATACTACCCCGAGATTCATTTTCTTACAGGCATTCATAGTAAAACAAAGAAATACAATAGAATCGATGAAAAAGCTACACTGAAACACAGACTGACAAGCAACTAATGTGTAAAAGAAGGCAAACTGTGCAAATGCAAATAAATGTCAAATAATAACAACAAATAAATAATACTAAGAATATGAGTTGTAAAGTCCTTGAAAGTGAGTCTATAGGCTGCGTTCAGTGATGAGCTTTTCCCCGCTCCTTTCAAATCCTGATGAAGGGTCTTGACCCGAAACATTGGCTGTTTATTCCTCTCCATTGATGCTGTCTGACCTGCTGAGTTCCTCCAGCAGTTTGTATGTGTTGCTCTAGATTTTCAACATCTGCAAAATCTTTTGTGTTTATAGTCCACTTCCCTGCTCCCTTGCACCCATACAACTCCTCTCTCATATGCCCATCAATTTTTCTCCTTCCTTTCTATAACTTATTTAGGCGAAGTAGTTTTCACCATAAACAATGAATCTAGCAGCACTTCTTTGGGAAATGGGTGGAAACAGGTGCACTCAGGGGAATCCTACACGGTAATAGGGAGAACATGCAGAAACAACACCTGAGCTCAGAATCAACTCCAGGTCGGTGGAGCTGAGAGTCAGTAGCACTCACAGCTGTGCTACTGTGCTTTCATTATCACACTGGGTGAGAGATGTTGGCATTAGAAAATAAAATTATTTTAATTAACAATTTTAACACCTAGTCATGTTTTTATGCAGCGAGCAGCCTGATCCCAAATGTGGGTGTGGCTTTTCCTAGTTGTAATTGGTGTGCATGATATTTATTAGAGCCAGTTATTGAGTGTTCTGACTTGAAATTCTGATTAAGTTACTGGTTTCCTCTCTTCCTCGGAGACTGAGTCAGATTGAGGATGAATTTGTTCCAAATAAGATAAGATTCACATTACATGCACTAAATTTACCTGTTTCTCCCTTTCTTGAAGCTTATCTACTGCTAAAAGCTTCTCTTTGTCCCTACACCGGGTAATTCCAATTCCTCAGTCAGTAAACCCGAGAACTTCCAAAACACTTCTATCCATATCTCAATTCACCCCAAGTTCTGTTCACCTATTACTCACATTTGCTGAGTAGTTAAATATAATCATTTTCAATTTCTCAAAACATAGGAGCAAAATTAGGCCATTTGGCCCATCAAGTCCATTCAATCATGGCTGATCCTCATTTTTTTCCCTCCTCAGTCCCACTCCCCAGCTTTATCCCCTTAACCTTTGATGCTGTGGACAATCAAGAGCCTATCAATCTCTGCCTTAAATGCACCCAATGACCTGGCTTCCACAGCTGCCTGTGGTAACAAATTCCACAAATTCACCACCCTCTGGCTAAAGAAATTTCTCCATATCTCTGTTTTAAATGGACTCCCCTCTATCCTGAGGCTGTGCCCTCTTGTCCTAGACTCCCCACCATGGAAAACATCCTTTCCATATCTACTCTATTCAGGCCTTTTCAAGGACAAGGACTCCCAAGCCCCGTTGCATTTCAGATGTTTGGATTGTCTCCCAGTTTAGAAAATTGTCTGTACATTTATTTCTACTACCAAAGTGCATGACCGTGCATTTTCCAACTTTGTATTTCATTTGCCACTTTCTTGCCCGTTCTCCTAATTTGTCTAAGTCCTTCTGCATCCTACCTGTCTCCTCAACACGACCTGCCCCTCCACCAATCTTTGTATCATCTGCAAACTTGGCAACAAAGCCATCTATTCCATCATCTAAATCATTGATATATGGCATAAAAAGCAGTCCCAACACTGACCCCTGCAGAACCCCACTGGATACTGGCAGCCATCCAGAAAAGGATCCTTTTATTCCCACTCACAGCCTCCTACAAATCAGCCGATGTCTAACCATGCCAGTAACTTTCCTGCAATACCACAGGCTCTTAGTTTGGTAAGCAGCCTCATGTGTGGCACTTTCTCAAAGGCTTCTGAAAATCTAATTATACAGCATCCAATACAACCCCTTTATCTATCCTACTTGTAATCTTCTCAAAGAATTACAATAGGTTCATCAGGCAAGATTTTCCCTAAAGGAAATCATGTTGACTTTTTCCTATATTGTCCTGTGTAAACCAAGTACAGTACTCCATAACCTCATCCTTAACAATTGACTCCAACATCTTCTCGACCACTGAGGTCAGGCTAACTGGTCTATAATTTCCTTTCTGCTGCCTACCTCTTTTCCTAAAGAGTGGAGTGACATTTGCAATTTTCCAGTCCTTTGGAACAATGCCACAGTCCAATGATTCTTGAAAGATCATTACTAATGTCTCCATAATCTCTACCGCTAGCTCTTTCTGAACCCTAGGGTGCAGTTCATCTGATCTGAGGGACTTAAGTACCTTTAGGTCTTTCAGCTTTTTGAGCACCTTCTCCCTTGCAATAGAACTGCACCCACTTCTCTTCCTTCACTTCCTTCAACATTTGGCACACTGTTAGCGTTTTCCACAGTGAAGACTGATGCAAAATACTCATTTAGTTCACCTGCCATCTCCTTGTCCCCCGTTATTATTTCTCCTGCCTCATTTTCTAGCGGTCCTATATCCACTCTCAACTCTCTTTATTTTTTTTATATATATGAGCAAGTTTTTTTCTTGACATTGTTTGCTAATTTGCATTCATATTTCATCATTTCCCCCTAATGATTCCTATAGTTGCTTTCTGTGGGTTTTTAAAAGCTTCCCAATCGTGTCTCTTCACCTATTTTTGCTTTGTTGTTTGCCCTCTCTTTTGCTCACACCATTGCTACTCTGCTGTCATCCCTGCCAGCATCTCCTTCCAATTTACTTTAGCCAACTCCCCTCTCATACCACTGTAATTTCATTTACTCCACTGAAATACTGATATGTCTTTACTTTCTCCCTATCAACTTTCAATCATATTGTGATCACTGCCTCCTAAGGGTTCCTTTACCTTAAGCTCCCTAATCACCTCTGGATCATTACATAACACCCAATCCAGTATAGCTAATCCCCTAGTAGTATCAATGACAAACTGCTCTAAAAAGCCAGATGGGCCATGAAAGTAGGCATTCAACAAATTCACTCTCTTGAAATCCTTTACCATCCTGATTCTCCCAATCTACCTGCATGTTAAAATCTCCCATGACTATCATGACATTGCCCTTTTGATATGCCTTTTCTATTTCCCATTGTAATCTGTAGTCCACATCCCAGCTACTGTTTGGAGGCCTGTGAGTATAACTGCCACCAGGGTCTTTTTACCCTTGAAGTTTCTTAACTCAAAGATTCAACATCTTCCAATCCCATATCACATCTTTCTAATGATTTAATACCATTCTTTACTAGCAGAAACAACCCTTTCCAACCTGCTCCATCCTGAACCATTTTCGACAATCACTTTCAATCTTATAATCCCAAGAGTTTTCTATGCTTCTTCATTAACTTAGTTGTTCAATCATTAAACAGCCACACTTCCAAGGTCATAGCCCTGGAATTCTCTCCCCAAGCCCGTTTTCTTTCTTTACATTGTTTGCTTTTTAAAAAATGTCTTCAACTCAGCTTTAGTCAACTTAATAACTCATATCCTTCTAACCTTAGACCACAAACTTATCAATCACCCCTGATGAGTTATTAACTTCAAACTTTCTGCATAATCACTCAAAGAGTTGACCTGCATGTGCATGTAACGAGAGCTGTATAACTCATCTCCTTCTACCTTAGGTCACGAACATATCAATCACCCCTCGTAAATAAAATTACCACCCTTACTTCATAAACTTAAAATATTTCGTATGTATTTCTTAAAATAAATCACCTGAAATATGATTTTTGTCAGGATGTAAGAAAAATAACATGAAGAATCAGCGTCACGGTAGGAGTGAACAATAACAACGTCATTTTAAGCTCCATCAAAGTATGTACTTCCAGAGTACAGAAGCATGTAACTCCTTCCTCTCATCGTTCCTAGTTTCCAGTACATTATACATCATTAAATATGCCAGTCTTCAGCCCATTGGAATCTTCTGTACCATTTTTGCATTAGTCAAGCCTGACACTGAAATTTTTCCTTTTAAACAGTGGCAGGACCACTTCTGACCTGTGGATTCAAAGATCAATTTAATTTTGCAGGTTTTTATGCTGAGCTTGATAGATTTTTTTTGTAGAATACTGAAGTGTTAATTAGCACCGAAATAGCTAAAGCAGCAGGTCACTCTGCAGCAAGCGTCTCCCGCCGCCCCGTCCACAGAAGGGAGGCTGCTAAAGAAATCTTCAGAGATGAAGAAAGCAGCACAAATTATTCATCACAAGGCTATGTCTGACAGAAGAGTAAGGTGATAAAAAATGAGAAGAGAATAAGAGGCAATTCAAACTAAACAGAGTTGGGAATACAGATTGGAGTTATGTACACAATCTATAACTGTGACAGGGTAGTCGAAATGGCTGTTGCAAAGGCACATAGGATGTTTGGTTTTATTGATAGAGAAAGATGGCAAAAAGAAACCTTTATAAGTAATTGGTTGGGTCTCAGCTGGAGTAACGTGTTCCACTCTGGACACCATACTTCCGAGTGGATTTCGAGGTCTTCAGAGGGTGTGAAGGTGATTAGCTCCTACAATGGGAGTTCTTGGTGAGGGCCTTCAATTTTGTGGAGAGCCTGGGCTGTTCTCATTAGAATGGAGAAGGGTAAAATGTGATTTTATAGAAATATTCAAAATCACGAGTAAGCGTTTTTGTTTTGCAGGAGCAACAATTGCTGGTGGGCAGAGATGCGAGATGATTGGGAAAACATCCAGAAGACAAGTGAAGGAACAGAATTCGGTACAGTGAGCTGCTTTGATGTTTATTGCATTACCTGGGGGATGGGGGGGGGGGCATATTTGATGCTAACATGCAAAAGAGAATCAGAAAAAAACCCGGAGAATCGTGTACAGGGCTATGGAGGAAAAGCAGGGGAGTTGGACTAAATGGATAGGCAGTAGATATAGAGAGGGAGAGGGATTATTTCTGTCCCATATATATTAATCTGGAGAAGGATTGGAAGTGAATTGGGGGGGGGGGGGGGGAGGGAGCTTGTGTTTGCTGAATCTAGTAGAGAGAGTTACCACAGTTCCTGCCAAATTTAAGAGTAGAATTCGAATCAGATTTATTATCACTGACTCAAAAGACATGAAGTTTGTTGGTTAATGACAGCAATACAGTGCATGTTTTACGTCTGGTGTCAGACTGATCTGTTGGGTGAGAAACCTCTGACATCAACTGGGGTCAGGGAGGGAGAGGAGGGAGGCAGGTGTCAGAAAGATCAGAGGATGGAGGTTGGTGGGAAGGACACTGGGAAGACTGGGGCAATGGTAGGAGGTCTGATTGCTAGACAGGAGGGCGAAGCAGCTAAACTGAGTCCGGCAGGGAAAGAGAAAGGGAGTCACCTCTAGTACTTCTGACTCATCCGTAGCCTCTGGATTTCCTAAAGCCTGGAAAGCTCAAACTGGCCATGGCTAGATTTAAAATAGTGATTAAGTGCGAGACCTACACTCTCATTCTAACATCTACCTTCTGCCAATCACTTTGTTGCTGCCCCTCTCCACCTCTGTTAGAACCGGAAGTGGACAGGACGGCGGTGGATTGGATTGTCAATTCAGAGATTTAAGCTTTAACATCTCACCTGACACACCCCATCCACCTTCAGCATCAACAGAGACAGGAGGGCGGATGTCAATACGCACTTGCCCTGATGATTTTGATCTCCCATCATCCACTGTCCTCTGACTTTCCGCCTATCACATCAGCATCACATTAAGAATAATCCTCACTCATCTCAAAGCTTCACCAAGAAGAAACATTCTTAATTAATATCCTTCAAGAAAATTAGAGACCTTTTTCCAAATTTGCCCATGTACAATGCAAAGATTAATTCTACGAAGAGCAATAGAATCTTCTATGATTAAAAAAGACTCTAAATGGTACTTCTTGATGTCTCTCTCAGAATGTTTAGACCAATGAATGGAACAGTTACTTTAACTTCATATACTGTGCTCTAACGTCCATGGAATTCAAAAGTAAATTGACACAACTTTTCTGAAATGTGCTAATTTCTTCAAATATGTAGAACAACTTCTTTGGCAAGTTAACTTTTCTCAGGCTTCCAGCCAGGTACAAGTGTCGATTATAACCAACATTTTGATGACAAACTCTGCCATCTTCTTCAGGGATGATGCCTGGGCATATCTAGTCCAGTGGTACATATACCTCCATAGTCCATCCTTCCTGATTGAAGTACCCACCTTGTTTACAATCAAATTCCAGTTCTTACTGAGAGCACTAGATCCTTTATTTTTTAAGTTCTTTAGCAGTTGTAATATATTCCAGCATGGGAATTACTAATATCATTTGCTTTTCATGAATTATTAAAGTGATATAGGCCCTTCAGCACACCCAAGTTGACACTGACCACATATGTGGGTAACCTGGCCAGTGGTGTAGTGGCATCAGCACCAGACTTTAAGATGAATGGTCCCAAGTTCGAATCCAGCCAGCTCCTTGCATGGTTTCCATCTGCACTGGGTTGAGCCTCGAGCTAGCAACTCAACCTCATACAAAACCTCATACAATGTTATCCCACTTTTTAAGAAAGGAGGGAGGGAGAAAACAGAGAACTATCGACCTGTCAGCCTGACATCGGTGGTGGGAAAGATGCTAGAGTCCATTATTAAGGATGAAATAGTGGCATATCTAGATAGCAGTGATAGGATTGGGCTGAGCCAGCATGGATTTACCAAGGGTAAATCATGCTTGACTAATCTGTTGGAGTTTTTCGAGGATGTAACCAGGAAGTTAGACGGGGGAGAGATCCAGTGGATGTAGTGTACCTCGATTTTCAGAAGGCATTTGATAAGGTCCCACATAGAAGATTGGTGAGTAAAATCAAAGCTCAGGGCATTGGGGGGAAGACATTGACGTGGATAGAAAACTGGTTGGCAGATAGAAAGCAAAGGGTAGCGGTGAATGGGTGTTTCTCGGAATGGCAGGTGGTGACTAGTGGGGTGCCACAGGGCTCGGTATTGGGACCACAGCTGTTTACCATGTACGTTAACGATTTGGATGAAGGCATAGAAAATAACATCAGCAAATTTGCTGATGATACTAAGCTGGGTGGCAGTGTGACATGTGATGAGGATGTTAGGAGAATTCAGGGTGACTTGGATAGGCTGGGTGAGTGGGCAGATACTTGGCAGATGGCGTTTAATGTGAATAAGTGTGAGGTTATCCACTTTGGGAGTAAGAACAGGAAGGCAGATTATTATCTGAATGGTATAGAGTTGGGTAAGGGAGAAATACAAAGAGATCTCGGAGTCCTTGTTCATCAGTCACTGAAGGTGAATGAGCAAGTGCAGCAGGCAGTGAAGAAGGCTAATGGAATGTTGGCCTTTATTACAAAGGGAATTGAGTACAAGAGCAAGGAAATCCTCTTGCATTTGTACAGAGCCCTGGTGAGACCACACCTGGAGTATTGTGTACAGTTTTGGTCTCCAGGGTTAAGGAAGGACATCCTGGCTGTAGAGGAAGTGCAGCGTAGATTCACGAGGTTAATTCCTGGGATGTCTGGACTGTCTTACGCAGAGAGGTTAGAGAAACTGGGCTTGTACACGCTGGAATTAAGGAGATTGAGAGGGAATCTGATTGAAACATATAAGATTATTAAGGGATTGGACAAGATAGAGGCAGGAAATATGTTCCAGATGCTGGGCGAGTCCAGTACCAGAGGGCATGGTTTGAGAATAAGGGGTAGGTCATTTAGGACAGAGTTAAGGAAAAACTTCTTCTCCCAGAGAGTTGTGGGGGTCTGGAATGCACTGCCTCGGAAGGTAGTGGAGGCCAATTCTCTGGATGCTTTCAAGAAGGAGCTAGATAGGTATCTTATGGATAGGGGAATCAAGGGATATGGGGACAAGGCAGGAACTGGGTATTGATAGGAATTGATCAGCCATGATCTCAAAATGGCGGTGCAGGATCGAAGGGCCGAATGGTCTACTTCTGCACCTATTGTCTATAAAACAGTCCAATGCTATGGAAACAGCAGAAATGCCCCCCGATGCACCACAAGGCGCATAAAGGAACAACAAAAACAACAGAAGTGGGTACCCTATGGCATTTATTTATTCTCCCATGTGTCACTTTCAACTAGTCAGATTCTACCACTCACCTATAGTACACACAAAGGACATGCTACAAATTTACCAACCCCGCTGATGGAATTTAATCTAGATATCGGTGAGAAGTTCTGCACTTTGGGAGGATGAATGCAAGATGAAAGGAAACAGTTAATGGCAGGACGCTTAGAAGCACTGATGTGTAGAGGGATCTAAGGCTTCATGTTCATAGCTCTTTGAAAGTGGCAACATAAGAAGATAGGGTGACTGGCATACTTGCCTTAATCAGTCGGGTTGTTGAGTATCGAAGGTGGAAAGTTATCTTGCAATTGTATAAAACATTGGTCAGGCCATATTTGAAATATTGTGTGTGGTTTTGGTCACCACATTACTGTAATATTGTGGATGTTTTCGAGAGAGTTCAGAAGTAGTTCACCATGATGCTGACTGGAGTAGAGAGTATTAGCTGTAAAGAGAGGTTCGACTGACTTGAACTGTTTTCTCTGAAGTGTCAGAGTCTGGGAGGGGGCTGATAGAACGATGTAAAATCATGAGAGGTGTAGGTGGGGTAGAAGGTGAGAATTTTTTTTCCCCCTGGTGTGGAATCTCATGTATGAGAGAATATAGGTTTAAGGTGAGAGGGTTAACGTTTAAATGAGATTTATAAGATGTTTTACACAGAGTGGGTGCCTGGCATGTGCTGTTGGCTGAGATGGTAGAAACAGATATGATAGCAACATTTAAGGGGCATTCAGGCTGGCACATGAACAGGCAGGGAATGAAGGGATATGCAGTTTAAATTGTCATCTTGGTGACACATGTCATGGGCTGGAGAGGCTGTTACTGTGCTGTCCTGTTTTATGTTCTATGTCCCATGTAATGTGTGTTTCTGGGATGTGGGAAGAAACCTGGGGAGACACAGGGAGAACATACAAATCCACACAGCACTGGAGTTCAGGACTGAACCCAGGTCACTGGGACTGTGAGGAAACCGCTCTACTGCATCACTGTTCCACTTCCGATCACGAGCTGACTGATCAGAATAGACTCCCCAATGCTCTAAGGGGATAAATCTTTGATGAATTACATTGTGAACATTCTGGTATTGTAAGTATGAAAGTGGTTGCCTGAAGTGTCATACTATGACCAACTGTTTACAGAAACCTGACATCATGTACAATTTATAAAAAGTACAGAACAAAACCATAAAAACACATGAAAAATGTTGGACAAATACGAGGAAATCTGCAGATGCTGGAAATTCAAGCAACACACACAAAATGCTGGTGGAACGCAGCAGGCCAGGCAGCATAATGACAGCGCTTCTCCCTATAGATGCTGGTGGCCTACTGCGTTCCACCAGCATTTTGTGTGTGTTGCTTGAAAAATGTTGGAGGTGACTGACTTGATCATTTCAGAATGTTAATTTTTATTTTTGCCAGAAAGTCAAAAAATATGTTCTTCTGATTTAAAATGGATTGATAGTAAACAGTTGGGGCCGGTTCACTGGCTATATTTAAGCGGAAGTTAGATATGGCCGTTGTGGCTAAAGGGATCGGGGGTATGGAGAGAAAGCAGGTACAGGGTTCTGAGTTGGATGATCAGCCATGATCATACTGAATGGTGGTGCAGGCTCAAAGGGCCAAATGGCCTACTCCTGCACCTATTTTTTATGCTTCTAACATGTAGGGTCTTCGCAACAGCAGGGCAGGGAAATCAAGGCTTGTTTTCACAATTTTTGTCTACCTGAAGAATTGTCAACAGGTGATGGACCTTAGTTCAGGTCGTTTCAGTTGGGAGGAATAGTATCAAGCACATACTAATTTCTTTGACACCATCTGGCCTTGAACAAAAGCTCTGCTACAAAAGTTTTGTGGATTCAAGTGTTCTGGAATTGGCTCTTTGGAACCATGAATCATCAGTTAGATAATTTCCTTATTAACTCCTATACCATATCACAGGATTCATCTCATCGAAACAGAAACTGCCTGGAAGTACTTAGCAGGTGAGGCTGCATCTGTGGGAAAAGAAACCGTGCTGATGTTTCAGGTCAGAGGTCCTTTGTCAGTATTTTCTGTTTTTATTTTAGATGACTGCCATCTGCAGTTGGAATTGGATTCTGACCAGCAAATTGTTGCTTTATTGCAAACATTGACCGTCCTACTGTGGCTCAGATAGGAGGAGAGAGAAAAAATACAAGAACTTGATTGACAAAGAGAAGTGGTTTGAACATGGTAAGCAAAAGACGGAAGTTGGAGAGACACCCTGGAGAAGAATGCAATGATAAATTTACTCTAGGAGTGGAAATAGAAGCAATCACTGACGAGGAGACACAAGTCAACACTGGCTTGAGCCAGGATGTCAAACATTCTTCTGATATAAAAAACAATGACAGAGATCTCAATGCAGTTAAGAAGATCCAAGTGACAGGGCAGGTCAGTACAACTTCTTGTTTGACTTGGAGGAAAAGTCAGAAGTCTTCACATTGATTGAATGATTATGACAGAAGCCATGCTAAAACACCCTGGAGAAATATGCAATGACAAATTGATTCCAGGAGTGGATATAGAACCACCCACTGAAGAGATGCAAGTCAACAGCAGCTTGAGCCAGGATGCCACACATACATCCGATATATATTTTAAAAAATGCCAGAGACCTAAACACAAACAAGAAGATCAAAGTGACTGAGAAAGACTGTTAATAAATTGAACCTGTAATAGTCTTACATTTGTGAACCACTCTTTCAAAGTGAAAGATTTGTGCAGTATAACTGTAGGTATCCAAGTAACTGAGGTGTGTGTGTGTGTGTGTGTGTGTGTGTGTGTGTGTGTGTGTGTGTGTGTGTGTGTGTGTGTGTGTGTGTGTGTGTGTGTGTGTGTGTGTGTGTGTGTGTGTGTGTGTGTGTGTGTGTGTGTGTGTGTGTGTGTGTGTGTGTGTGTGTGTGTGTGAGAGAGTGAGTGAGTGAGAGAGAGAGAGAGAGACACACTAAAATAAAATCAGCGGAATCTGGTTAATTGGGCCATCTGTTAATCGAGGCAGCCGCTTGTTTGGGACAACTCTTACAGAAGAAAAACTCATCAAGAAAATAGCTAGGATTCCCTTCATTTATTTGGGTCACGATGCCACTTCATTGGGACAGGAGACTGTTTCCAAACAGTTTGTAACCAGCATTGGATTTGTGCACTTCGGCCATTAAGACCACAAGATGTAGGAGCAGAATTAGGCCATTTGGCTGCTCCTCCATTTCATCATGGTTAATCCAATTTTCCTCTCAGCCCCTATCTCCTGCATTACCTCCATGTCCCTTCATGCCCTGGCCAATCAAGAATCTATCAACCTCTGCCTTAGATATACATAAAGACTTGGTCTCTACGGATCCCTGTGGCATATTCCACAGATTCGTCACTTTCTGGCAGAACAAATTCATCCTCCTCTCCATTCTAAAAGGACACCCCTTTATTCTAAGGCTGTGTCCTCTGGTTTTAGACTCTCCCACCACAGGAAACATCCTCTCCACATCCACTCTGACAAGACTTTTCACTGTTTGATAGGTTTCAATTAGGTCACTCCTCATTCTTTTGAATTCTAGTAAGTACAGACCCAGAGCCATCAAATGCCCTTCACATGACAAGCCATTCAATCCTGGAATCATTTTTATCAACTGCCTTTGAAGCCTCTCCAGTTTCAGCACATCCTTTCTAAGGGGTCCAAACCTGCTCACAATACTCCAACTGAGGCCTCATTAGTCTCAACATTGCATCCTTGCTTTTACATTCTAGTCCTCTTGAAATGAACGCTAACATCGCATTTGCCTTCCTCACCACAGATTCAACCTGCAAATGAACCTTTACAGAAACAAGAAATGGCTGGGAGTGAAATTAAAAGGAATGAAAGTGAAAAGTTTCCACAAAACCAGAAAAGTGGGGCAGCCGCTTAAGTTGGCCAAAATGCACAGGTCCTGATATGTCCTAATTAACCAGAATCAACTGTACTGTTCATTTGACAGAGACAAACATAGTATTTGTTGCAACATGCACAAAATGCTTGAGGAACTTCGCAAGTCAAGCAGCATCTAGTCAAGAAGAGTGTAAACCATTGATGTTTTGGCCCAAGGCCCTTCATCAGGACTGGGAAGAAGGAAGCAGAAGCCAGTATAAGAAGGTGGGTCAATCACAAACAAGAGAAATCTGCAGATGCTGGAAATCCAAGCAACACACACAAAATGCTGGCGGAACTCAGCAGGCCAGGCAGCATCCATGGAAAAGAGTACAGTCAATGTTTCAGGCTGAGACCCTTCATCAGTGACTAACAGCCACACAAGTGAAGTATATGGTATGCACTTTGGTAGAAGAAATGAAAGGGTTGACTATTTTCTAAACAGACACCAGTCCAGCTGAAAGGTCCCGGCCCGAAATGTCAACTGTACTCTTCTTCATGGATGCTGCCTGGCCTGCTGAATTCCTCCAGCATTTTGTGTATGTTGATAAGAAGGTGGGCAGATGATAGGTGAAACCAGTGAGGGGGAAGGTAGGTGGGTGTACGGGGAGGGTTGAAGTGAGAAGCTTGGAGGAGATAGGTGAAAAAGATATTGGGTTGAAGAAGGATAGGAGAGGGCAGTGGACCATGGAAGAAAGGGAAGGTGGAGGGGCACCAGAGAGAGGTGAGGAGAAGAGAAGGGATGAGAGGGGAATCAAAATGGTGAATGGAAAAAGAAAGAAGGATAGGGAGGAGAAAATACTGAAAGTTAGAGAAATCGATATTCATGCCATCAGGTTAGAGGATGCCCAGACGGAATGTGAGGTTTTGTCCATCTAAGCTGAATGTGGCTTGTTTGTGGCAACAGATGAAGCCGTTGACAGATGGAGAATGGGAATGAGTAGTCAAATTGGATGGGTGGTCACTGGGAGATCTTGCCTTTTGTGGTGGACTGAGCAAGGATGATCAATGAATCTAACTACGTTGGGTCTCACCAATATAGAGGAGGCAGCGCTGTCAGCTCCAGGTGCTATGGGATGAGCCCAACATAGTATTTGTTGTTAGGCTTCACGATGGACTCAGCACATTCTGAGGCTCCTGGCAGCTCCAGGAATTCACTCAATGCAGGAATCAATCGTTCTATACAACAGACTATCTTTCAACACATCCCATGCACTTCCTCTGAATTTACACTTAACCAAAAGCTCTACTGACAGAAGTTAAACTATAGTGACACTTGTCCAGTAGAGTCTTGATTTGTTCTTGTCTCTCCATTCCTGCTCTCTCTTTTGCCAGACTCTGATAGGTTGTTAGTCTTTTAATCTAGCATCTCCTATGTGCCACCTGTGATACACGGCCTCTTACTGCATTAGAGGAGTGTAGCTATAAACCTGTGAAACCTTGTGTTTAGCTGCTATAAAAATGCAATGTTGCTGTATTTAGAAACCCACACGGACATCCATGTATTCTTTCAGATCAAAAATGTTACCTGAAAGTAAAGCTGTTTGCAAAATATTTACAGAAGCCATCATCCTTTAACCTTCTCTTCCCTCTCCTTGCCTAGTTCTCCATCTTGAGTACTTCATCTACCAAAGTGCAGCAGTATTTCTGACATATTGCCCGAAATAGCCTTGAGGGTTGGAATTCCCAGACCAAAAGTACACTTGCCCTGCTGGTGAGCTGTAACTAGGTGTTAGGATGTGTCCGAGGGTAGCCTGGCGTGACTTGCCTTCCTTTTGTAAGGCATGCTTGGCTGAAGCTCATTTGGTGAACAAAGGTAGACTCAAGCTCAGAAGCCACTGCTATTACAGAGCAGTTACATTCTGGGAGTTAGGAAATTGAAGTAACAAATGAAGCAACTTCAAATTGCTGATCTATTTCTTTGGCCTTTTTTTGTCTCCTTCCACTGTGACTCATTTTATACGCATCTTATAATAAGCTCTCGCATTATAACCTTACACAATAGATTCCCACCTTAATGGTTCGGGAGAGCATATCAAAGTGTAGGAGTTATATTGTACCTGATCTAGGAACAATAGAAATTTGTGATTCACAGCTTCAGTCAACACAGTCGAATCAAGGTAGTTTGTTTAGATGAGCAGTGCTTCCTACCTTAACAACAAAAGTGGCCATAAAGCTATCAGACTGTAATAAAAACCCAACTGGCTCATTAACATCAGGAAGTCAGGGCTGTCACCTTTACCTGGTCTGGTTGACAAGTGACTCTAGTCCCAAACCAGCAAGAACTGAATCTGAAATACTTTCGTATTAGACACAAACTGCCGGAGGAACTCAGCAGGTCAGGCAGCATCTATGGAAATGAATGAACAGTCAACATTTCAGATTGACACCCTTCTACAGGACTGGAAAGTAAGGGGGAAGATGCCAGAATAAAAAGGGGGGGGAGGGGAAGGAGGATGAGCCAGAAGGTGATGGGTGAAGCCAGATGGGTGGGAAAGGTAAAGGGCTGGAAAAGAAGGAATCTGATAGGAGAGGAGAGTGGACCATGGGAGAAAGGGAAGGAGGTGAGAGGCAGGTAAGAAGTAGTAGTGAGAGGCCAGAGTGGTGAACAGAAGAGGAGGGTAGGGGGGAACGAAAAATATTACCGGAAGGAGAAATCAATGTTTATGCTATCAGGTTGGAGGCTACCTAGATGGAATATGAGGTGTTGCTCCTCCACCCTGAGAGTGGCCTCATCATGGTTAAAGAAGAGGCCATGGGCTGACATGTCTGAAGAGGAAAGGGGATAGAAATTAAAATGGGTGGCCACCGGGAAATTCCGCTTTTGACAGATGGAGCAGAGGTGTTGATCATCAACGCAAACCCCCAACTTAGTCAGGCTTCACCAGGCTCACTGTTCACCAGTGTGGAGGAGGCCACATCAGAAACACGGGATACAACAGACAAAATACTTTAGCTGGATAGTTGGTTGTCAGGGCAACAAGGAATGAACAATAAATCCCAGCCTTACCAGACCAACCTGAAAATTAATACAAGAGATGAATACTGCTGCTGCAGATACCCAGTTATGTATTGATCTGAATTCTAAACTCATATCATCCAGGCTTGCAGCTTCTTCCCTGGGTGGCAGTCTAACCTGAAGCCCTACGCTTGTGTGCATGTCCTCCTTTATTAGCCAGAGATCCATTAGGCAAAGGGGATTTTGCTGCCCTGCTGTTGATTAACTCACATCCCGCAAGTTCATTCCTGTCCTGGGAGCAAGCTGTTCCCCACTGTGCCCCAGGGTTAAGTTTTCCATTAGGCGGGAGGCTCCCAGCTAATTTACACGACCTTGTATGGCATGGAAGCTCTGCCAGGGTAAGAGTCAGACCTCACCCCAGACTGGTTTTGACAGCTGTGAGGCCCCGAACACTGGCTGTCAAAGCTGAGACTGAAATGAAATGATAGTGAATGTTTCTGGCATTCACTATATTCAGGAACTATTAAACATTTTCCCACCCTGGTTTAGAGAAACGTTGTCTTGTTTCTATATACAGTACATTATATGGTTATATGTTATATACATGTATGTAGTTAAATGACAGCAAACTTGACTTGAATTGAAATAGATAAATAACTAATATTTATTTTAAAATATTTAAAACAACATAAATCATGAAAAAGGCTCTGTGGTTCCCTGGCATATCTGACAAATAAGCACTTGTCGGGCTTCCAGCAGGGTACTGGTATTAATTATAACCAACGTTTCAACGATGAACTCTGACATCCGCATTTCCACGGTTTCTGGAAGGATCGCCAGGATCCTGAAGAAATACCAGATTAATACCATCCACAAACCGGTAAGGAAGCTCAAGTCACAGCTTATGAGGGTCAAAGATGACCTGGGACTTAGGTTGGCTGGCATTTACAGAATACCCTGTGAATGCGGAGTGGGGCATATCAGTCAGACGGGACGCACGGTGGAAACCCACATCAAGGAGCCCAGGAGGGACATCCTTTTGGGTTAACTGGAGAAATCAGCAGAAGCAGAACACTACATTCGCAATGGCCCTAGGATTGACTTTGATGGCATAAAACTACTGAGCTGCGCCAATGGCTTTTGGGACCACCTGGTAAAGGAAGCCATTGAAAGAAAACTAGAGGAAAAGAATCTTAACAAAGACGAAGGCCTCATTCTAAGAAAGAACTGGAACTCAATCGTAAAAAAAAAAGGTGGAAGAGCAAAAACGTGATTGGGTGAGGACTAACCAATCAGGAGGGATGGTCTACGGAGTTATAAATACCACTGGACTAGTCATACCCAGGTATCATCCCAGAAGAAGGTGGCAGAGTCTGTCATTGAAACGTTGGTTATAATCAAAGCCTATACCCAACTGGAAGGCCGAGAAGAGTTTCTTCGTCATAAATCATATTTGCATATCCAGATCATCAGAATCAAAGTTAGGTTTCATGTCACCAGCCTTACGTTGTGAAATGTATTCTCTCGCAGCAGCATATTGCAATACATAATAAAAAAAATCTATAAATTACAGTAAGAAATACATATTAAAAATTAAATTACACAAATGGGGCAAAAATGAAAAAAGAGCGAGGTTCATTGACCATTCTGAAATCTGATGGCGCAGGGGAAAAAGCTGCTCCTAAATCATTGTGTGTGTGTCTTCAGGTTCCTGTACCTCCTCCTCGATGGTAGCAATGAGAAGATGGTATGTCCTGTGTGATGGGGGTCCTTGTGATAGATGCTGCCTTTCTGAGGCATCATCTTTTGAAGGTGCACTCGATGTGTGGAGGCTTGTGCCAATAATGGAGCTGGCTGAGTTTACAACTTTCTGCATTTTCTGATCCTGGGCAGTGGCCCCTCCATACCAGATGGTGATGCAACCAGTTAGAATGTTCTCCACTGGTACGTCTGTAGAAATTTGCAAGCCTTGGGTGACATACCAAATCTCCTTAAACTCTTAATGAAATATAGCCGCTGTCATGTCTTCTTTGTAATTGTATCAATATGTTGGACCTAGGATAGATCTTCAGAGATGTTGACATCTAGGAACTTGAAACTGTTCACCCTTTCCACTCCTGATCCCTTGATGAAGATAGTTGTGTGCACCCTTGACTTTCCCTTCCTGAAGTCCACACTCAATTCCTTGGACTTACTGAAGTTGAATGCAAGGTTGTTGTTATGACACCACTCAACCAGCTGAACTAACTTACTTCTGTGCACTATCACTATCTCCTATGCAGTCAAGTACGTCACAGTTAACAGAAGTAAACCAAATAAAAGGAAAAATAGCTTCACGAATTGTTGTGTTGTGTGAAGCCAAGTAGGATCTGTCCCATTGGGCTCCATTCTGACACCATGCTGGTGTCCCAAGGAGGCACTTAACAAGAAAAGGAACGAAATTCCAGTCCACGCTCAGAAATCCCATGCTTTCACATACAGAAGTTCAAGGTTCATTGTAAACTTATTATCGAAGTATGTACATGCACTATCGACAACCGAGATTGATTTTCTCAGTACAAAGAAGTACAATAGAATCAATGAAAAGACTAGCAACCAATATGCAAAAGACAAACTGTGCAAATACAAAAAAAACAAATAATAAAAAATAGCAAATAAATAATACTGAGAACAAGATATGTAGAGTCTTTGAAAGTGAGTGGAATCAGTTCAGTGTTGAGGTGCATGGAGTTATCAATGCTGTTTCAGGAGTCCTATGGTTGTCCTAAATCTCCTCTACCTCCTTCCTTGTGGCAGCAGTGAGAAGAGAGCAAGGTCCAGATAGTGGGGGCTCCTTGATGATGGACGCTGCTTTCTTGTGGCTGTGGTCCTTGTCGATGTGCTCATAGGTGTGGTGGGGGGGGGGGGGTTTCCCATGATCAACTGGGCTGTAACCACTGATTTTTGTAGGTTTTTATGCTCTTGGGCATTGGTCTTTCCAAACCAGGCCATGATGCAACCAGTCAAAGTACTGACCTATAAAAGTAGGCAAGACACTGCTTGTTCCAGTGGAACTGGGGCCAATATGTCTAAAACCTGCTGTGTTTTCAGTAACCGTCGAGCTGACACGTGCGAAAGACATCCCTTGTCACCGTTGTCATAGACGCTCGTAACTTTGTTGATAACTAGATTGGTTTACCTTCTGCCTGAGTTTGTTGCACTAGAATAAAATGTCAGAATGAACTATGTTGACAAGTGGAGAGAAGACAGAATAATGCTCATTATCATGTTAACTATAATCACCACAGTAGACAATACTATTGACTTGAAATGTTAAATCTGGGCAAACCATTACATAATTCTGACATCTGGAATGGGTATTATAGAAAGGGAGCCACAATAAATTTGATTGTATAGATGAAGCCGTACTGAAAAGTCCTTATATTATTATGTATTTTAGCATAACCTTTCCATAGAACAAAGATCTGTTTACTGACTACTCTCATTGGTTGATCATAGATACTCTGCCACACTATGGCTGATGGTGGTGTTCTCTTGAAATGAATGTTCCTAGTGTGCTTTGTGGGTTCATTATTACGTCAATAACCCAAATGTCAATGCAGAATGTCAGGAGGTGACTTTTTAAACCAGTCATCAGATCATGGTTCTCTTTTTCCAATTTCTCAGGAAATGGTGTCAGCAGTGTGACGCTGCCAGCCTGGCATATATTCAACTCCAGCATTTAAAGGGCTCCAATGAGATGGTCAAAGGTTCTAACTTAGCAAAGTGAACATCCCCTGCATGAGCTAGTGGGACAGTAAGGGCCCAAAGGAATGCATATGTCAGGGTATATGGGAAATCCTCAGATTAAAAATGCAAATATGGACAAGGTGGGACTTCTGATCTTAAGAAATTGGAGTAGAATTCAATCCATTGAGTCTGCTCCATCATTCTAGCAAGGCTGATTTATTATCCCCCTTAACCACATTCCTACTTTCTAATCAGGAACCTATGAACCTCCGCTTTAAATATACCCAGTGATTTGGCCTCCACAGCCATCCATGGAAATTAATTCCACAGAGATTAATTCCAATCTCTAGCTAAAGAAATTCCTCCTCATAACTTTCACCTTCACGCTGATGTGTGTATCAGCCCAGGCCCTCGACTCTTCATTATCAAAGACATGTCCTCACAGCAACTAACTGAAAGAGCGGCCATCCCTCTCTGTGCACCCACATATACCCACTGACTCTCACTAAACAACTCCACGCTGCGTCACTTCGCTTCCTTATGGTCACCGTCAATGCATTCCGTCCACCAGCTCAACACACACTGCAGGAGCATAGTGCAAAACTCAAGGGAGAAGCGTAGACAGCCGTCTGATAGATATCAAGTGCAGCCGAGGAGGCTCTGGGTGTGCTTGGGGTCTCAGCACGTCTGGATCTCTAGGATGAGCTGACAGTGGTCCTTTGTGGAAATATCTGCGAACAGACTGCAATATGCATGCAGTACTCAGTCATGTCGACTTGATGCCAAAGGTGACGATATACAGTATGATTAAGTGTGCAATAATGTGTAAGCATGCTTAGTTTGACAGAATTTATTCATGTCTTTCTCTCCTACAGGTCTTCCATACATCTTGCAAGTGGTGGCTTTGCACATTCCCACTGAAGGTCCACCACCACAGGAAGCATGCAAACCATGCATTACTCAGTCTACGGGGACAAGTAAGGCAGTTTTGTTGGGCTTTCAGCACATTGTGAGTAACCAAGAGACAGGCTCTCTCGCCTGGGTCAGAGGACGCAGTGAGCTCCAGGCCCTGCTCTGAACACAGATGTTATGCCTCGGGAATCATTGATGAAGTGAATTCTTCTGGAGCAGAACCTGAGAAACTGCAGTGTTTGAGCAGGTGTTCAATCTGCACTGCGCACAGGGCAGATCTAGTTTATTGTCATGTGCATGTTAGGGAGTATTCTGTAGTTATGTGAATATAGCAGATACTCATTCAAACAAGAACCAGTTTTTATTGTGAATGTAATAAGTTCTGAAAGCTTGAAATTAGCCTGCAGTTCTTATTGGAAATTGCAAACAGTAAATTGAAGTTAAACTGGTCAACAATTTAAGAGATTGCATATGCAACAGCCAAACATTAAGACAATGGGGTTGTGTTAATTGGCTTACATCAAACCAGGCACCATGTGCTAAGTTATTTGCACCATTGTGAATGAGCTCAGGCTGGCAGACCAGACAGAAGTTGTCACTTTGCATATCAAACACGGTCACAGGTATAGGCAATCAATAGATTTTGTGTACTTATGACATTTGTGCCCTCAGAGAAAGTCCTGACAACATTCATTTTGGGCAGCTGGCTCTCTGCCTTCAGACGTTTTTAGAGTATCTACATCAACAGGGATGTACAAACATTCAGGTGTCTCCCACTGTCGATATGTAATTTAAAAGAACCACATGTCAATACAAAGTATTGAAGTAAGCAAAGTCATTGTAACTATTGAGATTGTATTGAATTACCTGCTGTTGCCTTTGGTCTTAAAGGTACAAGAATGTGATGGGCCTTTGGGTTTATAAGACTTTACCAAGAGTATCTCCATGAGAATATCTGTTTGTTTGTCCGTTGTAATGAATAAAGACATCTACTGTATATCACTAGCTTCAGTGTCTCTCCAGTGACCTCTGTAATGTATGGATCTATTTCTTTTAGAGCAATGACCCCCCCCCCCCCTTAGCACTACTTATTGATCTGTTGTTTGCACATGAGTTGTTGCCTACGCATGCGCATTGTTCTCCCTCTCTATCTCTCTCGTTGCAATGTGAATTCACCAGTTAAAGCCATCTCCCGCATGCCTGCTTTTATTTAATACAGATGTAGTTGTCTACAGACACAAGAAATTGGCGATGAGTACAAACCTGAATGTCAGAAAGTATCACGAACTGTACCAACAGTTACAGCATGATTTTGGGACGAAGCAGCAGGAGTTAAACAGTACAAAGAAGGATGTCACAGTCACCTACAAACACGTGAGTAACAGTGAACGACGTACTCAATTTAAAGTGAAAATAACTTGGCAATGGCTTCAGTCAGGGAAGTTGACAAAAACAAAGGACAAGCCAATGATTGGGTAAAAAATGCAGAAGGAGCAAAGAGTTAAATTGTACCACAGTGGCAAAATACAAAAGGATGAAGAATACAGGACTGAAGGTGCTGTATTTAAATACTGTGGTGAACTACAAGTCAAAAGGGTTGCCGGTCTCTCGATGGCAGGAGGTCCTCCCTGAGGCACTCCACTCTATCCGCTCCCTGTTGTGTACGTCAACCAATGCCACCCCTCACGAACGCCTATTCTCTTTTCCCAGGAAGTCTGTCACTGGGACCACCCTACCAGTTTGGCTGACGTCCCCGGGGCCAGTGCTGCTACGTAAACATGTGAGGAGTAATAAATACTCCCCGCTGGTCGAGAGGGTTCACCTTCTGCATGCTAACCCCCAGTATGCCTACGTGATCTTGCCTGATGGGCGGGAGGACACGGTCTCTGTCCGCGACCTGGCGCCCGCCGGAGCAGCAGACCACTACCCCGTACACTCCACGGTAACTATGAACCCTGTACCCGAGGTGACACCGCGCACACCGTGCCCCACACAGACTCCTCACGACGCTCATGTACCAGGCATCTCGTACGCGTCTATTCTGGGCGCCTCGCACACACGTGAGGGATCCCTGACACCTCCAGTTAGGCCAGAACCAGCACAACCTCCGTCTCCGGTGCAATCACCACCTCCGGCATCTATGCAATCGCAGCCGGAGCTACGTAGATCGCAGCGAAAGATTCGACCACCTGATAGACTTAACCTGTAAATATGCTTGTAAGAAACTTCGCCACCTGGGGACTCTTTTTAAAACAAAGGGGGGGTGAATGTGGTGAACTACATATATCTGTCTGGACTGCTCCTGTGGCTCCTCCCACAGACCCCTGTATAAAGGCGATTGAGGCCTGATGCCCGGCCTCATTCTCCAGGATGTAGTGTTGTTCATTCTTCCAAGTCAATAAAAGCCGATACCTCGCTTCTTACGTCTCAGAGTGAGCTATTGATGGTGCATTAAATACATATAGCACTCACAATAAATTGGATGAACTTGTGGCCCATTGGTTGGTATGACTTTGTGGGCATCACTGAGTTGTGGCTGAAAGAAAGCCATACTTGGGAGCCTAACATCAAAGGATATATTTTGTATCAAGAGGACAGGCAGGAAGGCGTAGGCAGGCTCTGTTGGTAAGAGATGGAATTACATCTTTAGAAAGAAATGACATAAGATCAGAGAATGTTGAATCTTAGTGTGCGGAGTTAAGAAACTGCAAGTGTAAAAAAACCATTATGAGAGTCATATATCAGCCTCCAGATAGTAGCCAAGATGTGGGGTTCAGATTACAACGGGAGCTGGAAAAGGCATGTAAAAAGGGTAATGTCACAATTGTAATGGGGGACTTCAATATGCAAGGGGATTGGGAAAATGAGGTTGGTGTCAGATCACAAGAGAGGGAATTTGTTCAATGCCTGTGAGATGGCTTTCTGGAGCAGCTTGTGATTGACCCTACTCGGTTAAAGGCCATCTTACATTGGGTATTGTGTATTAGAGATCTTAATGTAAAGGAATCCTTAGGGGGCAGTAATCATAATATGATTTAATTCATACTGCAATTTGAGAAGAATAAATCGCATGTATCTGTTTCACAATGGAATAAAGGGAATTACAGAGGCATGAGAGAGGAGCTCGCCCAGGTGGATTGGAGGGGGTTACTGGTGGAGATGACAACAGAGCAGAGATAGCCTGAAATTCGTGGGAATAGTCCACAAGGTGCAGGACAAACATGTCCCACAGAAGTTGTTCTCAAATGGCAGGGATTGGCAACTGTGGCTGACAAAGAAAGTTAAGGACTGCATAAAAGCCAAGGAAAGGGCATATAAGGTAGCAAAAGTGAGTGGGAAGTTGGATAATTGGGAAGCTTTTAAAATCCAACAAAAGGCAACTAAAAAAAACTGTAAGAAAGAAAGAGATAAAATATGAGGGAAACTAGCCAGTAATATAAAGCAGGATACCAAAAGTTTTTTTAAATACATAAAGAACAAAAGAGAGGTGAGTTTTGATATTGCAAAATGATGCTGGTGAGGTAGTAATGGGGGACAAAGAAATGGCAGATGAACTTAATGGGTACTTTGCTTGTGAAAGACATTAGCAGTCTGCCAGAGGTCAGTGAGTGTTGAAGGCAGGAGAGTCATTGCTATTACAAAGGAAAAAGTGCTCGGCAAACAAAGGTCTTAAGGTGGATAAGTCACCTGGACTAGATGGACTACATCCCAGAGTCCTGAGAGAGGTTGCTGAAGAGATAACTGAAGCATTGGTTATGATCCTTTAAGAATGACTTGATTCCGGCATGGTTCCAGAGACTGGAAAATTGTGAATGTCACTCCAGTCTTTAAGAAGGGAGAAAGGCAAAGAAAGGAGATTGTAGCCTAGTTAGCCAAACCTCAGTGTTGGAGTCTAATATTAGGGTTGAGGTTTTGGAGGACTTGGAGACTGATGATAAAATCAGTCAAAGTCAGCATGGGAAATCTTGCCTAACAAATCTGTTAGAGCTCTTCAAGGAAGTAACAAGCGGGGTAGACAAAGGAGAGCAGAGTCATTCACTTAGATTTTCAGAAGGCCTTTGATGAGCTGCCAGAGATGAGGCTGCTTAACAAGATAAAGTCCTATGGTGTTACTGGAAATATACTGGCATGGACAGAGGATTGGCTGACAGGCAGCAGGCAGTGAGTGGGAATAAAGGGGCCTTTTCGGATTGGCTGCCAGTGACAAGTGGTGTTCCTCAGGGGTCAGTATTGGGACAGTTAATTTTCACATAATTTGTTAATGATTTAGATAGTAGAATTGGTGGCTTTGTGGCAAAGTTAGCAGATGATACAAAGATAGATGGAGGGGTAGGTAATGCTGAGGAAGTAATGTGATTGAAGCAGAACTTAGACAAATTGGAAGAATGGGCAAAAAAAGTGGCAGATGGAATACTGTGTTGGGTAATGTATGATAATGCATTTTGGTAAAAGGAACAATAATGCAGATTATTATCTAAATAGGGAGAAGGTTCAAACAGCAGAGGTGCAAATAGACTTCAGAGTCCTCATGCAAGACTCCCAGAAGGTTAATTTACAGGTTGAGTCTGTGGTAAAGAAGGCAAATGCAATGTTGGCATTTGTTTCAAGGGGAATAGAATATAAAAGCAAGGAGATAATGCTGAGACTTTATAAGACACTAGTCAGGCTGCAATTGGAGTATTGTCAACAGTTTGGGCCCCATATCGCAGAAAGAATTGTTGTCATTGGAGAGAGTTCAGAGGAGGTTCATGAGGATGATTCCAGGAATGAAGGGGTTAACATATGGGGAGCATTTGGCAGCTTTGGGTCTGTATTCACTGGAATTTAGAAGAGGGGATTATTGAAACCTACTGAATGTTGAAAGGACTAGATAAGAATTGAATTGACTTTATTTCTTACATCCGACACATACATGAGGAGTAAAAATCTTTATGTTACATCTCCGTCTAAATGTGCAATGTAACATGGAATTCACTCAAATCAGCGTGACTTAATCAATCTGATGGCCTGGTGGAAGAAATTGTCCCAGAGCCTGTTGGTCCTGGCTTCTATGCGGTGGTACCATTTCCCAAATGGTAGCAGCTGGAATAGATTGTGGTTGGGGTGACTCAGGTTCCCAATGATCCCACGGGCCCTTTTTACACACTGGTCTTTGTAACTGTCCTGAATCACGGGAAGTTCACAACTACAGATGCGCTGGGCTGTCCGTACCACTCTCTGCAGATGTGAAGAAGATGTTTCCTATGGTGAGGGTATCTAAACCTAGACGGCACAGCCTCAAAATTGAGGGGTGACCTTTTAGAACAGAGGTAAGGAGGAATTTTGTGAGGCAAAGAGTAGTGAATCTGTGGAATGCTCTGCCACAGTCTGCAGTGGAAGCCATGGGTATACTTAAGGCAGAAGTGGATAGTTTCCTTATTGGGCAGAGCATCAAAGGATATGGCTAGAATGTAGGTGTATGGGGTTGAGTGGGATCTGAGATCAGCCATAATGGAATGGCAGAGCATACTCGATAGGCTAAATAGCCTATTCCTGTGTCTATGTCTCATGGTCTGACCCTATCTGCAAATGGAGATTGAGGAGCTAAGCAGGAAGTTCCTCACAATCAGCACTCACGAGGGACTGTTCCAGTATAGTCATCTCCTCTTGGGTGTTGCATCAGTTCCAGCAATTTGGCAAAGATCAGTGGACTATATTCCAAGATAACCCAGGAACACAATGTTACCTTGGTGACATCATTGTGACTGGCAAAAATGATGAAGAGCCCCTCCTGGACATTGGTAAAGTGGTTATCAGGCTGAGTGAATATGGTCTGCGTGCAAAGAGAGAGAAATGTGAGTTTTTCAAGAGTGGAATCTCATATTGTGGACATGTCATTGACAAGCATGGATTATATAAGTGACAAAAGACGTTTGAAGTAGTGCTATAGGCACCCAAACAAGAAAATGTGTCACAACTCAGGTTACACTTGGGCCTTGTAAACTACTATCACTGGTTTCTCCCAAACATTGCCACAGTGTTGCATCTATTGAACGCACAGTTACAGACAGGAACAAGGTGGGAATGGTCAAAAAGATGGGAAAGAGCATTCAAGGGAACAAAGACACCGATAACATCCGATGAACTGCTCACCCATTATGACCCATCCCTGCCCATCAGACTGGTGTGTGATGCATCCCCTTATGGCATTGGAGCCATCAAAGTTGGATTTGAATGCCCGATTGCATTTGCTGCAAGATCACTGACAAGCACAGAACGCAGCTATGCATATATCGACCAAGAGGCCCTTTGTCCAGTAAGGGGAATAAATGAAGTTTCACCACTACCTCTATGGACAAAAGTTTATGCTGGTGGCAGATCATCTTTTTCAATCCCAAGAAGGGAATTCCAGTGCTATCTGGTTACAATGTTGGGCACTTTTCCCGAGAGGTTACTCTTTATGACATAGAGTTCAAGGGTACCAAACAACACAGCAACACTGATGGCTTGTCATGTCTTCCACTGTTGGCAACTGAAGAAGAAAAGACTTCATACTGTGACCCAGCAGAAGTATTCCACACCACATTGGTGGACCATTTGTTGGTAACAGATTCGGAAATACGAAGGGAAACAAGGAATGACCTGACATTGTCAGAAGCCTATGAACTCTCCATGCAAGGATGGCTAGCTCATGGTAACCCTCTATTTCCAGATTTCTCTGCGAGATGAGACCAACTGTTGATATGTCAAAGAACCCTGATGTGTGGATCTCATGTTGTGATTCCCTCTAAACTGGGCACCACCGTGTTAGAAAATCTGCATGAAGAACACCGGGGTAGAGTCAAGATGAAGAGTTTTCACTGGGAGCTACATGTGGTGGCTGGTAATAGATTGAAAACTTTGCCAAAAGCTGTTCGGGATGCCATAAAGTTCAATATACACGTCTACGTGTACCATTACTCTAGTGGGAGTGGCTGTCATCACCATGGTAAAGAGTACGTATTGCCTTTGCTGGGCCATTCATGGACTCCATGTTTCTAATTGCTGTGGATGCTCATTTGAAGTAGCCAGAAATTATACCAATGAAGTCAACCACCTCAGGAAAGACTATTGCTGCTCTGAGGACTATGTTCACCAGAAACAGCTTACCAAAAGAAATAGTGAATAACAACGGACCACAATACACGTCAGAAGAATTCTGACTCCTCATAAAGAAAAATGGTGTCAAACATTCCAAGGCATCTCCTCATCTCCCAGTAATGAATGGGTTAGCTGAAAGGTTTATCCAAACCTTCAAGAAGTCCATTAAAGCGATGGACCAGGAGGACATTTCTCCACAGCACAAGGTGGACAATTTCCTTTTTGTGTATCGGAACACTTTCATGCAACAACAAATCAAACACCTGCAGTACTGTTCATGAGCAGGAATCTGAGATCTTGCACAGACCTCCAAAGGGAAGTACAGAATAAACAGTTCAGCCAGTTGCCAAGTGAATCAGCAAGGAGCTTTGACATTCGACAGGAAGTCCTAGTGCGTGACTATCAAGAAGACAAGTGGACACCCAGCAGAATAGCTACAAGAATTGGACCACTGATATACATAGTGGATGTTGGAGATCAGACATGGAGATGTCATGTGGACCGGATACTGGATGCTCAACTAAACAACACACCTGAATCAACTGCATCCAACAAGGCGGACACATTACAATCACCGGACTTACCTCTCAGTGATGATGTCACTGACAGCAATGTGACACCGGAAACCGAGAACGATGTCTGGACAAGACACCTACCAAAGCTGATGACACTCCACAGGTCCAGAGGTGTAATGAGGACATTATTGTTGACAAGACGTCTGCCAAACCTGATGCCACCCCCACAGGTCCAGAGATGTTATCTTGAAAGGAACAGAGCACCACCTAAAAGATTGAGCCTTTAGCACTGTGAAGTTAGCTATGGACTTATTGTGAAAGCATGTTTATTTGGAATATGGGTTTATGAAAGGTGAATTGAATGTTTTGTACATATACAGTTTTATGTTGCATTAATCTAAAGGGGAAGGAAATGAAATGCATAGATCCATTTCTTTTAGAGCAATGACACCAGCACTGCATATCGATCTGCTGCCTACACATGCGTATTGTTCTGTCTCTCTCACTGTAATGTGAATACCACAGATAAAGCCATCTCCCATGTCAGTGCTTTCATGTACTATATATGTAGTTGAGCACAGACATGACCCTGCACAAGTACAGTGAGGTACAGGTACAATGAACAGCTTGCTCACAGCAACATCACAGACATACAAGCATAGACAACACATAGAACATAATTTATACATAAGTTACCCTCTTGAGCATGAGGGGGTCAATGTAACAAGCTTCTGGCTCAGACCCTGGACCCCTCCAGGCTGTGGACCCTGCTGCGTCCAACTCAAGCTCAGACATCGGCACAGTCTCTTCCAGACCATGGACCCCATCGCCTCTCAGTCCTGGTTATGACCTCGGCCCCAGTCCCCTCCGGGCAACGCACCCTGCTGCCCCTAGCTCAGAGGCTGGCTCCAACCTCAGCCACTTTCTACTTCCACGCCAAGACCTTTCTCACTGCCACTGCTCTCCTTCTCCCATTACTACTCACCACCAGCTCCAGGTCCCTCAGGCGCCCCTGCTCATCAACTATTTATTCCCCTTCCTGCTTCATTCCTCTCTCTAGCACTTTGTTTGTGTGGCACTCTGTAGAAATAACTTAGTTCACGGCATCAAATGTGGCAATCAAACAAACGTGCATGGGCCCTCGAATTGCTCCTGCCGGTAGGATTAATGATAGCCTAACCACACTGTGCTCTCTCCAGCGACTGGGGGGGGGAGGGGGAGAAAATGAGTAAGAACTAAGCACAAGGTTCAGAAAATGATGGCCTGTGATGGGTTTGTCCTGGCCTTACAGTATGTCAGTATGCTTGCATTTATGCGTTTAGTTTTCTTTATAGAATTGTGGGTCCATTCAGCACTGCAAGGGCGTATTTGGCCCATCAGTCTTTCCCTCTGCTTTGACACTAACCTAAAATACACAACCAAGCCAGTCCTCCAAAATCAGGAGATATTAAGGATAGTTAATGCATTTCCAGCCATCCTGTCTTTCTGTTGGAAGATATAATTTCAGTCCAAAGTCCTCATCTTATCACATATGGCTTAGCTGTCGTAACTGCTGACTCACTGCTCCATGAACCGGGGTTCAATGCTGAGCTCTGGTGTTGTCTATGTGGAGTTTGCATGCTCTTTCTATGACCACATGGGTTTCTTCAGAGGGCTTTGATTTTCTCCTACATCCTTAAGACACAATGGTTGGTAGGTTAATTGGAGACTGTAAATTGCCCCAGTGAGTGGTGGAATTGGAAAGGGGTCCACAATTTTATGGGGAATGTGGGAACAGTTTTCAGGGGAAAATTAGTTGGAATGAGACTACTCTGTGAGCAGGCATGAACTCAAGCTTCTATCGCCTCTATGTTGTCAAAATATATGGAAAGTTCTCAGTTCAACAGGGATAAAAATTGTTGGTTCAGTTTCCATGGAGCCTGACCCATTGTGTGCTGTATTGGAAAGCTAAGAACTTATTTTTGATTTAGGCCTTTCGAATTTGATAATTGGTAGTTTTAATTCTTATTTTTTGGGGTTTTTTCCTAGTCTCTGTTGGCTGAATTGCGATTTGTTGCCTTATGAATATGAAATACATACCGGATGGTTTTGTCGTTTACTCAGTCGTGGATTTGATACAGAGTGGATGATGGGTATTAGTGGACCAAGTGTATTCTAGTACTAGTCCTTTGTACATTCAAAAGACAATTTGTGTTAGAGATCAGAACAAATCAGCATTTCTTTTATGTGGACAGCAATATTTATATTATCTCTATGCTAAGGTATGGACTGGGTCATTTTAAAGTACAAAATTTAGTTGCTTTAAAGTACAAATCAGCAATGAGGTCAGATACAGATTCTTACTGAGCGGGCTCACAAAGCTTTGAAGAGCACAGATAATGCAAATTCAGTATGTTCTGTTCCTGCACACAAGAAATAGATTTTTTTTGTTTAACATAACACTGGAATTGAATTTGACAGTGGTTGACAGTCGGCTGAAGTGCAAGGGACAGAAAGTGCACACGTACATAATATTTTTCTAATATTACTAGCTGATCTCCTTTAACATTGTTTGAGTGCCGTGGTGTTTGATAAGGAAAGGCATATGTCATACATAATATATTATTCAGCTGCTAAGCCGTGTCTTTTTAAAGCTGAAAAAGGTTCAGACTGGAGCAGGAGTATACCACGTGGCTTCCTGACTGTCCTCTTGGTAGACAAAGGCTGATCCCACATCCCAGCCACTTTCCTGCCCAGTCTCCACAGTCTCACATTCCCCTATTGTCCAAAAGTCTATTGATTGTAGCTTTGAAAATAATTGATGACTGAGCACTTACAGCCCTCTTGGGGGAGAGAATTTCAAAGTTTTATAAACTGTGCATAAAGAAATTCCACTTTGTTTCAGTATTAAATGACTGACATCTTAGCCTGAGACTCTTTAGTTGAGAATGTGGGGGGAACAGCGCGTTACTTTCTGCATCCCTCACAATGAAATCATCTACCATTCTTCTGGTCTCCAGTAAATATGAACCATTCTGTGTCAGCGTCACCTTGAAGGACAATCCCCTCAACCCAGGACTTAATCTAACGGATCTATGCTCTGTTGATTCAAGATCATCAATAGGGATCATTCAAGAACAGTTTCTCTCCGCATGCCATCAGTCTTATGAACACTTGAATTTTAGTCTATTATAAATCAAGTCCACCTGTACATTCAATGAGGTGGACCTCATTGTATATAGTTTGATTGTTTTTGTTTTTTATGGGTTTTTTTTGTTTTGTATTGTTATTGTTTTTGTTTGTTTTTAATTCTGTACAGAGAGAGCTCAGGGAAACCAGTATCACATTCCCTGTGTGTGTCCTCATACTTGGCAATAATAAAGGATTCTGATTCTGATCATTGCCTACATATGGAGATAAACCTGTACACGTCATTCCAAATGAGGTCTCATTGAAGACCTGCGTGACTTCAACAAGACATCTCACAAAAACTTTGCAATTAAAGCTGACAATGTGCCTTTCTAAGCACTTGCTTCCTCTGCATTTGTCGAGTCCAAGTTACACCAAGATCCTTCCATATACTGACTCCCCAATGCCATTAGGCTTTACAATTCTACCGCCAGGACTTAAGAACTTTTTAAAAGCTATTATTAATGCTTTTTGAGATAGTGATTTAGATGCATATCATATTTTTTACTGAGTTAAGTATTGTATGTAATTAGTTTTGCTACAACAAGTGTATGGGACATTGGAAAAAAGTTGAATTTCCCCATGGGGATGAATAAAGTATCTATCTATCTATCTATTACTAACTGCTTCACTTTTAAACTGTTCCTCATTAGGGAGTACATAACCTCATATTTCCTTTCTTTACTTTTCTTTTCATCTTATCTACTTGCTTTACCTGTCTATTATACCTTTCTCAGGCAGTTTTCTTGCTGCTTATAGCTGATTGTTCATCTATTATGGATCAGCAAATTTGAATACATAATATCATTATTTTCCATCCAATTTACTAATCGCAAATTACACACAGCAGAGGTCATAGAACTGGTCCCCATGGCAGCTCAAGAATATTCTTACTCTCTGTTTTCTATCTTTAACCAATCTTCTATTCATACTAATGTGACACACACAGCTCCATGAAAACTTGTCATCTTTTGTGTGATACTTTATCAAAAGTCCATGTATCCGATATCCACTTTCATTCCCAGCTAGATGCCGTGCCTTGTAACAGTAATCAGTCCCCAACTCCACGTTCACATAAGTGAGTACTACAACCATTTAACTGAGAATTTTTATTTGTGAATCATGTTCTCCTTTTTTCACAGTAGAGTGTTAAAAAACAGGGAAAATTGTAAAGTATGGAAAACTAAAAATTCAAAAACTAAAAAGTCAGCACTTCAAAAGTATTCATCCCCTTTTGCTCAGTACTTAGTTGACTACCTCTTACAGCTATTACAGCCAGTAATCTTTTTGGAGGTCTCTATAAATTCTGCAAAATTATAAATTTTGTGACGGAGTAAGATTTGCCCATTCCTCCTTGCAAAATTGCTCAAGCTGTCCCTGGTTAGTTGGGGAGCAGCAGTGAACAGCAAGCTGGAGGTCTTGCCGGAGATGTTCAATCAGGTTAAGGTCAGGATTCTGCCTGGGCCACTCAAGGACATCAACTTTCTTCATTTGGTTGTTCTCGCAGTGTGCTTTGGGTCATTATCCTGCAGAAAGACAAACTTCTTTCCCAGTTTAAGCTTTTTGGCAGAGGCTTGCACGTTTTTATGCAGGATCTCTGTATTTTGCAGCATTCATCTTCCCATCAACCATATAACCATAACAGCACAGAAACAGGCCATCCTGACCAGATTTCCAGTCCCTGTTGCTGAACAGCATTCCCTTAGCATGATGTTACCTCCACCATACTTTACAGTAGGGATGGTGTTACCTGGGTGATGCGCTGTATTAGATTTACGCCACACGTACCGTTTAGATTTGAGTCCAAAGAGTTCCACTTTAGTCTCATCTGACCACAAGACCTTCTTCCATATCTTCTAATTGTGCTTTTTATTTAGCAGTACATGTGGCGCTAAGTACAGTGGATTCTAGTTAATTGGGCCATCAGTTAATCGTGGCAACCATTTATTTGGGACAACTCTGAAAGAACAAATACTAATTGAGAAAATAGCTGGGATTCCCCTTCATTGATTTGTGACATTATGTCATTAATTGGGACAGGAGAGTGTTGCTGAACTGTTTCTAACTAGTGTCAATCGTGTGCACGTGCGTGGCCACTAGCCACTACTCCATGCTTAGAGCGAACAATTTTTAAATAACGTCAGTTAAATGTCTGCAGATTTCCTCGTGTTTGCTCAGTTAAGTGTGTTTGTGTTCAAAAAGCAGCGATTTTTTTGTCACTGGTATTTGGCGAGAAATAAGCAATAAGACAATCCAGAACTGCTTTGCTCACTGCGCATTCAAGCACTCAGGCTTGGAGATGCCAGAAACGGTCGGGAGTGAAAATAAAATGATTTCACTACTTCAACAAGTTAAGGAACTACTAAGAATTCTACGGTATTGACAATTATCTCGAATATTACAATGAAAATGAAGATTTGGAAGACACAATCATTGAATGCATTGTATGAAGCCAGGTCCATTATCTGCATTAGGTGTCTGCAGTGATTTTGTTCATTTATAGTCAATCAAAAGAATGTGGGAGCACGTACTGGATGAAATCCTCCATCAATAATTACTAGGACTTAATACACAGTCTTATAGTACAATAGTAATATTGGTAGTGTTCTAAATTGTTCTGTGTTTCATTTAAGTGCATAACTTGTCACTCATTAAAATGGTAGTTTGTCTAGTTTATACCTTTTTAAATATTTCCATGAAACATTGGCTAGTTGGGGCAGACACATAATTGAGCCCAAATGTTCGGGTCCTGATGTTTCCCAATTAACCAGATCCTCTGTACTTGAACTATAAGGCATAGAATGCTACACACTTAACGACCTGGGGTTCCACTGAACTGTATACAGGATCCCTTACTAAGTGATTGCTAATTAACACGCTAGGAAAAATTATCATGGCCACGACCCACCCAGCAAACTGCTTTTTCCAAAAAGTCCCTCCTGGAAAGCACTGTAAGGTAATTAGAACACAAGCTTCTTGCCATCTTAAAAGTTCTTTTTCCCTGCAGTTAATCTGATCAACCATTCAAGTTAAATACCCCACGCCCCTCTATCTGTTACCTCAGTCATTCCACAGCACTGTAAACACTTTAAACTACATTTTACAATGCTGTTTATATTGTAAATACATGCTGGCGTTTATGTAATTTTTCCACATATATTCCATATCTGTGCTTCTAACTTTATTTTTATATAATTCTTTATAATTATAGAATGGTTTTTGTTGCATATCACGCCACAGCAAATTCCTAATACAGTACTGTACAAAAGTCTTAGGCACACACACATATATAAATATATATATACATAGATAGATACATAGATAGATAAATGTATATATATATATATATATATATATATATACACACACACACACACACACACACACACACAAACACACAAAGTACTGGAGAGTATAACATCGGTAGCTGAGTGAAGGGCGCTGAGTAGGCTACGGTCAATTATGGAAAACCCTGAACATCCTCTACATAGCACCATCCAGAGACAGAGAAGACAGAAGACAGAGACATATCATATTTTTACTGAGTTAAGTATTGTATGTAATTAGTTTTGCTACAACAAGTGTATGGGACATTGGAAAAAATGTTGAATTTCCCCATGGGGATGAATAAAGTATCTATCTATCTATATACACACATACATACACACACACACACACACGTATCTCTCTCTCTAGAGTGCCTAAGACTTTTGCACAGTTCTGTATCTGTCAATGTACAGCAGACAGTGAGTTTGTAAATGTGGAAGAAGCAAAGGATGTTGGGAATGGTGAGGGTGGAGCACCATGGGAGGGTTGTGGGACAGGTGGCAAAGGAGGAATCTCAGGGGAAGGGGTAGTGCAGGTGGAGACACCCAGCCCTGAGACACCAGACTAAGGTAATTTGATTCCAAGAATTGTGTTCTTGATCATTACAGAATGTCTGTCCAGTGCTTCTCGCTTCCTCCCTTCTCACTTCCCCTTTTCCCCAATGACGAACCCCATTTCCCTGTCCCCTTCCCACACTCAGTTCACAATAGAGACCCATATCAGCATCAGGTTTATCTTATATTCTCAGCTTTCAATATTCCAGGTTTCATTTGAAGCATTTCAGAAGGCTTATTTTCACCTTTAAAACTTCTGGGGGTATTAACTTCTAAATATTCAATGGTTAACATTAAAGGGTTCATAGATTTTGATGATTTCACTAGTTAGGAAAAAAAGAGACAAATTTGGTTTTTAGTGCAATGTTATTTCTGCTGTTGGCAGTTACCATGGAGCAGGCAGTTTAAATGGTTTGGCACAGACTAGAAGGGCTGAAGGGCTGTTTCTAAGCTATAATTTTCTACGACTATCACTCACATATGTCATGATTTTTTTTGTGACAGTAGTACTGTGCAATACATAAAATTACTACAGTACTGTGCTGAGCAAAAGGACTTAGGCTTCCTAGCTATATGTGTGTGCCCAAGACCTTTGCACAGGACTTCATATGTAAATATATCAAGCAAATAAAGTTGATTCTTGATACTTGAAGTGTACAAGTGGTGGAGAGGGGGGAGGGGACGAGGGGGCCAGCCAATGGGGAGTGGGGGAAGGTCCAATGTGGTGGGAGACTGGGAGAATGGAAAAAGGGTAGGGTTTAACAAAATCAAAGTAGTAGTGCAAGGGGTGGATCATAGAGTTCTGCTGCGGCCTTCATGAGGCAGCACCTCCTATACAGTAGAAGCTGTCAAAGATGGAGTGGCAGTGCCTACGACGGAACAGGCAGTTTTCCACAACAGTCTGCAGACGCTACAGTGGAATTGCTATACCAGACAATTCCAACAAAACCTTATAATGTTTGTCTGTCCAAATATACTAACAGTTGTCACTGCTAGACAGTGATAGTTCACTTATGCATGGGTGACTCAACTATGTCCCATTTCCCCCCTTCATTCCTAAGATAGAGATTCTTCTCATATCTCTCTCTTCAGCAGCTGCTCGCACTTGATCCCAAAGGCAAATGGTGGCAAATCCGAGAAGCATATTTACATATTGTGTATGCTGTATTTGGGTCTCCTATTCCAGCTAGACAGGTCTCTTGTTATATCTGTTCTAATGTTCTCATGGTTTAGAATGATGTGGGAGTTCAGAACCAAATATAGAGATACCTCCATTGCTACATTGTTGGATCAGTTTACATATTTTTGCTATAGATTTTAGCATTCCAATTGAATTCTTGGGATGGTACAACTGAATAAAATACAGTCTCCGTTGTATTATACAAGGTTACAGAAGAAACAGTTATCATCACCTTGTTGGCCTTTTAAATATCCAAAGAGAATTACTGCACACAAACAGGCTAATTACTTGCTCTTTCAAAGAAACACATTTTCCTCAGTCCATTGTGCACTTAGATAAAGTAACAAGCAATCCAATTATCTTTGATCACAGATCACAAATGCGTAAAGTAAAAATATTGAGACTAAATTATCACTGCAATATAGACTGACCTTTATAATTGAAAACCAGGGAGATTGGTACCCCTCTTCATTAGGAAAAACAAAGACTTCTATTAAGCAACAGCAAGGTAGCGAATAATATAAATGTCAAATGTCTGCTTCCAACAGTAAAACATATTAGGAACCTCTTAATTCTTTATGGATGCATTGTATTACTGATATATGTAATAGCTATTATGCTATAATGTGGTAATGTGTTATTTGAGATAGCTAGTCATAAAACAACGGTTCTTCCGCACGGCCGTAATTCATTGGAGAATTGCCCCATTAATGCTTCTGTTACGTTTTAATTTTTACTAGCAAGTAATTTAACTCCTGCCATAGAAAACTGTGCACAACAGGCATCACAACTTGCATTTATATGGAGAAAGTCAGGAGAATGGGGTTGAGGGGGAAAAACAATCTGCATCATTGAATGGCAAAGCAGGCTTAATAAGCTGAATTGCCCAATTCTGCACCTATATAGGTCTTTTGGTTTTGTGGTCTATGTAGGCCGCATCCTTAATATGGCAAAGTCTTTAAAAAATGGCTGCAAGGAGATACTGGGACAGGTAAGAGCAAGGTATTTAAAATGATTAAAGGAGGAGAGGAAGAAAAGCAGATAGGTTTAGAAAAGGGATTTCAGCGATTAGACCCTGGGCCACTACAGGCATAATCACTGTTGATAAGCGTTCGTATCAAGGGTGTTCAGGAGACCATAATCAGAGAAGTGCAGAAAACTTAGGGAACCGCAGAGCTAAGCATCGTAAGGGGAAAGAGTTTCCAAAATCTGGATGATACTTCGAAAAGTGAGCCATTGCTTAATGAGGAGGCAGTGCATCGGTGGGTAGGACCTGGTGCAAGTTAGGATATGTACAGAGGACAGAACGAGGGAGACTCCTAGGAATGTACTGAGGTAACGGAGGCCAGGATGAGGAATTCCGAAGTCAGTGAGGTGGAAACGGCAGTCTTAATGGCAGCATGAATATTTGGTCAAATCCTCACCTTTGGATGAAATGCAGTGAAAAGACTGGCTCAGTTTCAGAGAGCTGCCAGGAAGAGGGGTTTGTGTTTGTGACATCGCTGATGATGTCTACTCTACTGAGAAAGTAGAGTAGGGCGCCACGATAGCATAGTGGTCAGTGCAGTGCTCTTACAGCCAGGGGCGTTGGAGTTTGGAGTTCAATTCCAGCGTCCTCCATAAGAAGTCTGTATATCCTACACATGAGCACGTGTGTTTCTTCCGGGGGCTCCTGGTGCCTCTCATAGTCCAAAGGCAGATTGGTGAGTAGGATCATTGTAAATTATCCCGTGATTAGGCTAGGGCTAAATAGGTGGGTTGCTGCTGTGGCTCATTGGGCTGGGAGGATCTGTTCCGCACTGTATACCTAAATAAGTAAATAAATACAGAGCTCTCAGGGTACAGGTACTGTACAAAGTTTCCTGGAAGTTTGGCATAGGTAGATAGGGCAAGGAAGGTGGCCTTTTACATTCCTGCCTTTATCAATCAGGGCAATGAGTATTTGGATATTGCCAGCAGTTGTGGGTCCTCTATCTAAGAAAGGATGTGCTGCCATTGGAGAGGGTCCAGAGGAGGTTCATGAAAATGATCCCAGGAATAAAAGGATTAATGTATGAGGAGCATTTGAAGGTCCTGGCCCTGTGCTCACTGGAATTTAGAAGAACAAGGGGGAAATCGCATCGAAACCCATCGAATATTGAAAGGCCTAGATAGATTGGACGTGGAGAGGATGCTTCTTATAGTGGGGGAGTCCAGGACATGAGGGCGCAGCCTGGGAATACAAGGATGTCCCTTTAGAACAGAGATGAGCAGGAATTGCTTTAGCTGGAGGGTGTGAATCTGTGGAATTCAATACCACAAACATTTGTTGAGGCCAAGTCATTGGTTCTATTTAAAGCGGAAGTTGCCAGCTTCTTGATTAGTAAGGTTGTCAAAGGTTAGTAAGGCAGGAGAATGGAGTTGAGAGAAATAGAATCAGATTTATTATCACCGGCATGTGATGTAAAATTTGTTAACTCAGCAGCAGCAGTTCAATGCAAAACATAATCTAGCAGAGAAAAAAAATAATAAACAAGTAAATCAATTACAGTATACATATATTGAATAGACTTAAACAAGAACAGAAATACTGTACATTAAAAAAAAGTGAGGTTATGTCCAAAGACTCAGTGTCCATTTAGGAATCAGATGACAGAGGGGAAGAAGCTGTTCCTGAATCGCTGACTGTGTGCCTTCAGGCTTCTGTACCTCCTACCTGATGGTAACAGTGAGAAAAGGGCATGCCCTGGGTGCTGGAGGTCTTTAATAATGGAAGCTGCCTTTCTGAGACACCGCTCCCTAAAGATATCCTGGGTAGTTTGTAGGCTAGTGCTCAAGATGGAGCCGACTAGATTTACAACTCTCTGCAGCTGCTTTTGGTCCTGTGCAGTAGCCTCTCCATACCAGACAGCAATGCTGCCTGTCAGAATGGTCTCCATGGTACAACTATAGAAGTTTTTGAGCATATTAGTTGACATGACAAATCTCAACTATATAGCTGCTGTCTTGCCTTCTTTATAACTGCATCAATATGTTGGGACCAGGTTAGATCCTCAGAGATCTTGACACCCAGGAACTTCAAGCTGCTCACTCTCTCCACTGCTGATCCCTCTATGAGGATTGGCAAGAGTTCCTTCATCTTACCCTTCCTGAAGTCCACAATCAGCTCTTTCATCTTATTGACATTGAGTGCCAGGTTGTTGCTGCGGCACCACTCCACTAGTTGGCATATCTCACTCCTGTACACCCTCTCGTCATCACCTGAGATTCTACCAACAATGGTTGTATCGTCAGCAGATTTGATGGGCTGAGTAACCTAATACTGCTCCAATGACTCACGGTCTTATAGAGTACAAGAGTTGAGATGTCTTGTTAGAGCTGTACGTAACATTGATAAGATGAGGCTTGGAGTATTGTGTGCAGTTCTGGTCGCCTAACTATAGGAAGAAAATCATTAGGCTGGAAAGATTGTGTTATGAATGTACCACAGCTCTGAGGGGCCGAAGGGTGCGGGGTAGCCCCCTCCTTTGTGAGAATCGCAAGATCACTATTGAGTCAATTCAGGAGACCCAGGAAATGAGAGAAAGACATGCAGAATCCACAAGTCGTTGGAATGTGTCTTGGCCTCCGAGAGACGGACCCATTGATGCCGGCTATTGTCTCTTGGAGACGGACTTGTGTATTGCATCCTGGACGATGCATCGACGCCCCAGGCAATGAACCAAGGGGGAGGTTGGTGGAGGGATTGCATCATCCTCAACCTGATTGACATCTGAGACCCTGTGAGTCAGGATAAAAAGAGGGTCTGTGGGAACAGCCCCTCAGACGCACCAGAAGAAACGCTAGCGATCCCGTAATGGCGAAAGCTGGTGGAAGGCCACATGCGTCCGCTTCCATTTGCCTGGAATCGGTGACCTTTGCCACGGAAAGACGGTTTTTAGCTAACAACGGGGAACTCAACTCCCAACGACTCTCGAAGGATTGACATCATAAAAGGAATGGGCAAGTTTTAACCCGTCTTTCTCTCCAACCAAAGGCTGCAGCCTGCAGCTTGAATGAACTACAGTGACTTTTATATTTCCATCGGACAATACATTATCCCCTAGACAACGATAGAGCTATTTCTTATTGATTATTATTATACCCGCGCTTTTAGATTTAGTATTGACGAAGTATATTATCTGTATGTTTGCATTGATATTATTTTGTGTCTTTTTATCAATAAATACTGTTAAAAAATAGTACCATCAGACTTCAACGGACCTCTCTATCTTTGCTGGTAAGTGACCCAGTTACGGGGTTCGTAACAATTGAAGAAAAAATTCATAAGGATATTAATGGGAACTAAATGGTTTGCATTAAAAAGAGAGATTGGATAGACTGGGACTGTTTACTCTAGAGCATAGAAAAATGAATGTTGAGCATACAGTGGTTTATAAATCATGAGGGGCACAGTCACTGCCAATAGGCAGTGAAGGGTCACTGTCTTATTCCTAGGGAAGGGGAGTCTAAAATTCGAGGGCATAGTTTAAGGTGAGAAGGAAAAGAATTACAGGGGACCTAAGGGGCCAGTGGTTGTTTCTTGTTTTTTTTTTACACTGGGTGATGAGGAGTACGGAACGAACATTTACACTGGGTGATGGGGATACGGAACGAGCATTTACAGAGGGTGATGAGGAATACGGAACGAGCATTTACACTGGGTGATGGGGATACGGAACGAGCACTTACGGAGGGTGATGGGGAATATGGAACGAGCATTTACACTGGGTGATGAGGATACGGAACGAGCGTTTACAGAGGGTGATGGGGATACGGAACAAGCATTTACACTGGGTGATGGGGAATATGGAACGAGCACTTACGGAGGGTAATGGAGAATATGGAATGAGTATTTACACTGGGTGATGGGGATACGGAACGAGCATTTACACTGGGTGATGGGGATATGGAACGAGCATTTACACTGGGTGATGGGGTTATGGAACGAGCATTTACACTGGGTGATGGGGATACAGAATGAGCATTTACACTGGGTGATGGGGATATGGAACGAGCATTTACACTGGGTGATGGGGGATATGAAACGAGCATTTACACTGGGTGATGGGGGATACGGAACGAGCATTTACACTGGGTGATGGGGATATGGAATGTGCATTTACACTGGGTGATGGGGATACGGAACGAGCATTTACACTGGGTGATGGGGATACAGAACGAGCATTTACACTGGGTGATGGGGATATGGAACGAGCATTTACACTGGGTGATGGGGATACGGAACGAGCATTTACAGAGGGTGATGGGGATACTGAACGAGCATTTACACTGGGTGATGGGGTTATGGAACGAGCATTTACACTGGGTGATGGGGATACAGAATGAGCATTTACACTGGGTGATGGGGATACGGAACGAGCATTTACACTGGGTGATGGGGATACGGAACGAGCATTTACACTGGGTGATGGGGATACGGAACGAGCATTTACACTGGGTGATGGGGATACGGAACGAGCATTTACACTGGGTGATGGGGATACGGAACGAGCATTTACACTGGGTGAAGGGGATACGGAACGAGCATTTACACTGGGTGATGGGGATACGGAACGAGCATTTACACTGGGTGATGGGGATACGGAACGAGCATTTACACTGGGTGATGGGGATACGGAACGAGCATTTACACTGGGTGATGGGGATACGGAACGAGCATTTACACTGGGTGATGGGGATACGGAACGAGCATTTACACTGGGTGATGGGGATACGGAACGAGCATTTACACTGGGTGATGGGGATACGGAACGAGCATTTACAGAGGGTGATGGGGATACGGAACGAGCATTTACAGAGGGTGATGGGGATACGGAACGAGCATTTACACTGGGTGATGGGGATATGGAACGAGCATTTACACTGGGTGATGGGGATATGGAACGAGCATTTACTCTGGGTGATGGGGATACGGAACGAGCATTTACACTGGGTGATGGGGATACGGAACGAGCATTTACACTGGGTGATGGGGATACGGAACGAGCATTTACACTGGGTGATGGGGATACGGAACGAGCATTTACACTGGGTGATGGGGATATGGAACGAGCATTTACACTGGGTGATGGGGATATGGAACGAGCATTTACACTGGGTGATGGGGATATGGAATGAGCATTTACAGAGGGTGATGGGGGATACGGAACGAGCATTTACACTGGGTGATGGGGATATGGAATGAGCATTTACACTGGGTGATGGGGGATATGGAACGAGCATTTACACTGGGTGATGGGGATACGGAACGAGCATTTACACTGGGTGATGGGGATATGGAATGAGCATTTACAGAGGGTGATGGGGAATATGGAACGAGCATTTACAGAGGGTGATGGGGATACGGAACGAGCATTTACAGAGGGTGATGGGGATACGGAACAAGCATTTACACTGGGTGATGGGGAATATGGAACGAGCACTTACGGAGGGTAATGGAGAATATGGAATGAGTATTTACGGAGGGTGATGGGGATACGGAATGAGTATTTACGGAGGGTGATGGGGATACGGAACGAGCATTTACACTGGGTGATGGGGATACGGAACGAGCATTTACACTGGGTGATGGGGATACGGAACGAGCATTTACACTGGGTGATGGGGATACGGAACGAGCACTTACGGAGGGTGATGGGGAATATGGAACGAGCATTTACACTGGGTGATGAGGATACGGAACGAGCGTTTACAGAGGGTGATGAGGAATACGGAACGAGCATTTACACTGGGTGATGGGGATACGGAATGAGCATTTACAGAGGGTGATGGGGATACGGAACGAGCGTTTACAGAGGGTGATGGGGATACGGAACGAGCGTTTACACTGGGTGATGGGGATACGGAACGAGCGTTTACACTGGGTGATGGGGATACGGAACGAGCGTTTACACTGGGTGATGGGGATACGGAACGAGCGTTTACAGAGGGTGATGGGGATATGGAACAAGCGTTTACAGAGGGTGATGGGGATATGGAACGAGCATTTACAGAGGGTGATGAGGAATACGGAACGAGCATTTACACTGGGTGATGGGGATATGAAACGAGCATTTACACTGGGTGATGGGGATACAGAACGAGCATTTACACTGGGTGATGGGGATACGGAACAAGCATTTACACTGGGTGATGGGGAATATGGAACGAGCACTTACGGAGGGTAATGGAGAATATGGAATGAGTATTTACGGAGGGTGATGGGGATACGGAATGAGTATTTACGGAGGGTGATGGGGATACGGAACGAGCATTTACACTGGGTGATGGGGATACGGAACGAGCATTTACACTGGGTGATGGGGATACGGAACAAGCATTTACACTGGGTGATGGGGAATATGGAACGAGCACTTACGGAGGGTAATGGAGAATATGGAATGAGTATTTACGGAGGGTGATGGGGATACGGAATGAGTATTTACGGAGGGTGATGGGGATACGGAACGAGCATTTACACTGGGTGATGGGGATACGGAACGAGCATTTACACTGGGTGATGGGGATATGGAACGAGCATTTACACTGGGTGATGGGGATACGGAACGAGCATTTACACTGGGTGATGGGGATACGGAACGAGCATTTACACTGGGTGATGGGGATATGAAACGAGCACTTACGGAGTGTGATGGGAATATGGAACAAGCATTTACACTGGGTGATGGGGATACGGAACGAGCATTTACACTGGGTGATGGGGGATACGGAACGAGCATTTACACTGGGTGATGGGGATACAGAATGAGCATTTACACTGGGTGATGGGGATATGGAACGAGCATTTACACTGGGTGATGGGGGATATGGAACGAGCATTTACACTGGGTGATGGGGGATATGGAACGAGCATTTACACTGGGTGATGGGGATATGGAACGAGCATTTACACTGGGTGATGGGGATATGGAACGAGCATTTACACTGGGTGATGGGGGATATGGAACGAGCATTTACACTGGGTGATAGGGATACAGAATGAGCATTTACAGAGGGTGATGGGGATACTGAACGAGCATTTACACTGGGTGATGGGGATATGGAACGAGCATTTACACTGGGTGATGGGGGATATGGAACGAGCATTTACACTGGGTGATGGGGGATATGGAACGAGCATTTACACTGGGTGATGGGGGATATGGAACGAGCATTTACACTGGGTGATGGGGATATGGAACGAGCATTTACACTGGGTGATGGGGGATATGGAACGAGCATTTACACTGGGTGATGGGGGATACGGAACGAGCATTTACACTGGGTGATGGGGATATGGAATGTGCATTTACACTGGGTGATGGGGATACGGAACGAGCATTTACACTGGGTGATGGGGATACAGAACGAGCATTTACACTGGGTGATGGGGATACAGAACGAGCATTTACACTGGGTGATGGGGATATGGAACGAGCATTTACACTGGGTGATGGGGATACGGAACGAGCATTTACAGAGGGTGATGGGGATACTGAACGAGCATTTACACTGGGTGATGGGGTTATGGAACGAGCATTTACAGAGGGTGATGGGGATACGGAATGAGCATTTACAGAGGGTGATGGGGATACGGAACGAGCATTTACACTGGGTGATGGGGATATGGAATGAGCATTTACAGAGGGTGATGGGGAATATGGAACGAGCATTTACAGAGGGTGATGGGGATACTGAACGAGCATTTACACTGGGTGATGGGGATACGGAACGAGCATTTACACTGGGTGATGAGGATACAGAATGAGCATTTACAGAGGGTGATGGGGATACTGAACGAGCATTTACGCTGGGTGATGGGGAATATGAAACGAGCATTTACACTGGGTGATGGGGATATGGAACGAGCATTTACACTGGGTGATGGGGATACGGAACGAGCATTTACACTGGGTGATGGGGATACGGAACGAGCATTTACACTGGGTGATGGGGATACGGAACGAGCATTTACACTGGGTGATGGGGATACGGAACGAGCATTTACACTGGGTGATGGGGATACGGAACGAGCATTTACACTGGGTGATGGGGATACGGAACGAGCATTTACACTGGGTGATGGGGATACGGAACGAGCATTTACACTGGGTGATGGGGATACGGAACGAGCATTTACACTGGGTGATGGGGATACGGAACGAGCATTTACACTGGGTGATGGGGATACGGAACGAGCATTTACACTGGGTGATGGGGATACGGAACGAGCATTTACACTGGGTGATGGGGATACGGAACGAGCATTTACACTGGGTGATGGGGATACGGAACGAGCATTTACACTGGGTGATGGGGATACGGAATGAGCATTTACAGAGGGTGATGGGGATACGGAACGAGCATTTACACTGGGTGATGGGGATACGGAACGAGCATTTACACTGGGTGATGGGGATATGGAACGAGCATTTACACTGGGTGATGGGGATATGGAACGAGCATTTACACTGGGTGATGGGGATACGGAACGAGCATTTACACTGGGTGATGGGGATATGGAACGAGCATTTACACTGGGTGATGGGGATACGGAACGAGCATTTACACTGGGTGATGGGGATACGGAACGAGCATTTACACTGGGTGATGGGGATATGGAATGTGCATTTACACTGGGTGATGGGGGATATGGAACGAGCATTTACACTGGGTGATGGGGATACGGAACGAGCATTTACACTGGGTGATGGGGATATGGAATGAGCATTTACAGAGGGTGATGGGGAATATGGAACGAGCATTTACAGAGGGTGATGGGGATACGGAACGAGCATTTACACTGGGTGATGGGGATACGGAATGAGCATTTACACTGGGTGATGGGGATACGGAACGAGCATTTACACTGGGTGATGGGGGATACGGAACGAGCATTTACACTGGGTGATGGGGATATGGAACGAGCATTTACACTGGGTGATGGGGATACGGAACGAGCATTTACACTGGGTGATGGGGATACGGAACGAGCATTTACACTGGGTGATGGGGATATGGAACGAGCATTTACACTGGGTGATGGGGATACGGAACGAGCATTTACAGAGGGTGATGGGGATACTGAACGAGCATTTACACTGGGTGATGGGGATATGGAACGAGCATTTACACTGGGTGATGGGGATATGGAATGAGCATTTACAGAGGGTGATGGGGAATATGGAACGAGCATTTACAGAGGGTGATGGGGATACGGAATGAGCATTTACAGAGGGTGATGGGGAATATGGAACGAGCATTTACAGAGGGTGATGGGGATACGGAACGAGCATTTACACTGGGTGATGGGGATACGGAACGAGCATTTACACTGGGTGATGGGGGATATGAAACGAGCATTTACACTGGGTGATGGGGATACGGAACGAGCATTTACACTGGGTGATGGGGATACAGAACGAGCATTTACACTGGGTGATGGGGATATGGAACGAGCATTTACACTGGGTGATGGGGATACGGAACGAGCATTTACAGAGGGTGATGGGGATACTGAACGAGCATTTACACTGGGTGATGGGGATATGGAACGAGCATTTACAGAGGGTGATGGGGATACGGAATGAGCATTTACAGAGGGTGATGGGGATACGGAACGAGCATTTACACTGGGTGATGGGGATATGGAATGAGCATTTACAGAGGGTGATGGGGAATATGGAACGAGCATTTACAGAGGGTGATGGGGATACTGAACGAGCATTTACACTGGGTGATGGGGATACGGAACGAGCATTTACACTGGGTGATGGGGATACGGAACGAGCATTTACACTGGGTGATGGGGAATACGGAACGAGCATTTACAGAGGGTGATGGGGATATGGAATGAGCATTTACACTGGGTGATGGGGGATATGAAACAAGCATTTACACTGGGTGACGGGGATACGGAACGAGCATTTACACTGGGTGATGGGGATACGGAACGAGCATTTACACTGGGTGATGGGGATACGGAACGAGCATTTACAGAGGGTGATGGGGAATACAGAACGAGCATTTACACTGGGTGATGGGGAATATGAAACGAGCATTTACATTGGGTGATGGGGATACGGAACGAGCATTTACACTGGGTGATGGGGAATATGAAACGAGCATTTACACTGGGTGATGGGGATATGGAACGAGCATTTACACTGGTTGATGGGGATACAGAATGAGCATTTACAGAGGGTGATGGGGATACTGAACGAGCATTTACACTGGGTTATGGGGATATGGAACGAGCATTTACACTGGGTGATGGGGATATGGAACGAGCATTTACACTGGGTGATGGGGATACAGAATGAGCATTTACAGAGGGTGATGGGGATACTGAACGAGCATTTACACTGGGTTATGGGGATATGGAACGAGCATTTACACTGGGTGATGGGGATATGGAATGAGCAGCCAGATGGAATGGTAGAGCTATGTAAGATTAAAGTGCATTTAGGGAGGTATATGGAGAGGAAACGTTTAAAGGGGTGGTGGACCAATTGAAGCAAATAGGACCAGTTGAGGTAGGCATAGATGAGTTGGGCTGGATGGCCCATTGCCAATCTGTATAATTCCATGACTCAGAATAGTTAGCGGAAGTGACTACTTAGCAATTTAGAGCCCACTGTAAGATACTGCTGATCACTTTAACTGCCTCTGCTGCAGGTGTGCATGGAGCAAATAGGTGTGGGGAGGTGTTGGGATGTGAGGGGTATAAAATATTGTAGAATTAGCATAAATGCATGATAGTCAGTGAGGATTCAGAATGCCAAAGGACCTCTTTCTCTGCTGGATGACTGGCTTCATGGAGGTCGTTGACAGAGGTGGAATGGAGTATGTCTGGATTGCTTGGAGCAAGAGGTAACAAATCAAAGCAAAAAGAACAGCCATTTCAGGTGATTTTCTAATCTCTACTCCTTAGTCAGGAATAAGCCCAACTGAGTGTGGTCCTTCCGAGCTCGACAACAGCATGAAGGAGAGCTTATCTTTCTAGCAATCACTCAATTCGACATGAAGTTCTGCTAAAATTGATTGGATGCACAGAGTGTGGTTAGAATGGGAATGGGATTCAGTGCAGACAGCCAATGACATGTGTATGGTTGGCATATCATTCATCTCAGGTTTGTAATTTTGGTAGTTTTCAATAATATATTAGCTCTGTTACTTTCTAATTAAGAATATCCAATTCTGCAATGGTTTTTTTTTTACATATGATACATAGCTGCTTCAATGTACAGTAGTCAAATGTCCCAAGGTACTTTACAGGAGCATTATCAAATTAAATTTGACATTTAGTCACATAAGGAATATTAGAACAGCAACCTGAGGCTTGGTCAAAGAGCTACATTTTAAAGACTGCCTTAGATTAGGAGATGTGGAGAGGATTAAGGAGGGAACTTCAGGTCAGGAAACTCAGCTGCCAATCATTGAGTGATTAAACTGAGTCTGTAATGTATTCTGGAGTTATTTTTAACTTTGCTAAAGTCTGCAAGAAGTGGTGTGTCAGGAGTTGAAGGACTCTGTTCTGAATGCAAAGTTCTGCACAACCCAGTTACTACCAGTCACGGGTGAATTAGAGGGCATCCTCCATGGGAGAAACAGCAGCCGATGTGTAAATAGAAAAGCTGCTCATAGAGGAGAGGAGATATCTGCAGGAAGCATCCAGTTTCATCCGGTAGCAAACATCTCCTCCGTGAACCTCAGAGTACCAGGGAGCAAAGCATCTGAGCTTCATTAAGAACACCCTCAATAAACTACCCTGAAAACGACTAAAGACTAGATTTCCAAAGGCTGTTAAGGTCAGTGTGACTGTTAACTTTGTTATAGAGAGGTCAGCATGCCCTTGACCTATTACCAAGAACCCAGCGACAAGTTCTATGTCAATCCTACCTCAATAGCAACATCTCAGAAGCATTAGACAAGCATATGAAGAGGGAGGGTATGGAGGAGTAGACAGCAGGCCAAATGAAGACAAATGAGGCCGAGGGGTTGGGTCATGCACTGTACTGTAACCCCATTTCTTTTATTCTCCCCACATCCTCATCAACTCCCTCAGTTTCTGCACTCACTGCCTTCGTGCAATTTACAGTGGTATATTTTACCTACCAACCTGCTCATTTTTGGAACCTGGGGTACCAGAGAGAAGACTGCATGGTCACAGCGAGAACTCCGCACAGATGGCACCCCAGGTCAGGATTGAACCTGGATCTCGGATGCTGGAGACAGTGGCTCTACCAGCTTTTCCACAGAAGATATTTACATCTTGCAGTCTGCGGACGGGAGGTGATTGATATGAACTACTCAAAGACCGCTGACTCAATGGAGGACGCACGGATGTGGGCCCACAGTGCCGTCCGTCAACTGATACCGGAGCTTCCGCTGCGTCAGGTTCTGATGACTCGGCTGCAGTGGAGGCTGGGACATGACTTGTGCTCACAGGTGGGCTGATTGAGTAGCTTGCTGCTGCCATGCTGGTAAGAATGCATCAAGCTTCTTGCACAGCAAGACTCGCGTAGAGATGATGCCAGACTCCTCCATGCTCATTGACTGCCAATACACTGAGCAGTTCTTCATACCCAAGGCTGATTCACCAGAGTCCTCATCTGTCCTCTATATAGACTCTACAGGGAGGTGACATCTCTGCCAGCTTGTCTTGTTGCCTTGCTCCTGGACACTCTTGCCTGGGGACTCATTCAAATCTAATTTTCATCATCTATATTGTGCCAATATCGGAGCTGGTGGCTATCAGTGTCACATAGAATGATGATCTCTTCTTTCTGTTCCTCAGACTTCTCACCAGTTACATTTCTTGCCTTTTTGAAATAAGAGGTATGGGGAGGTTGAGGTGTTAATTCAAAAGTTCAAAGTAAATTTATTATCAGACTGTTTAGATGTCTTTTTTCCTTTTTTGCAGGCCTTCACAGCAGAGCACAGAAATACGAGAGAATCAATGAAAAACTACGCACAAACAAGCTGACAAACAACCAATATGCAAAAGACGACAAACTGCAATACATAAATAAATATATAGATAGATAGATGGATGGATATGATTTGAGAGTCCTTGAAAGTTAGGCCATAGGTTGTGAAATCAGTTCAGTATTGAGGTGAGTGAAGTTATCCATACTGGTTCAGGAGCCTGATGGTTGAAGGTTAATGATTGCTCCTATACCTCCTTCCCAATGGCAGCAGCAAGTAGAGTACCTGGTTAAAACACCTGCAACTTGTACAACTGAAGAGGCTTTGAGATAATAGAAACAGTCAGATCTGTACAGGAACATTGGGCCCTGTGCCAGTCTTTTAGTGACTTTGGAGAGTTTGCTTTTAGGGACAAAAAGAGTCTTTGGCCTTACTTCAATATTGTTTCTGGACAATTTAAAACTTAAAGTCTTGCATTGGATTGATGTGTAAATGGTATGAGTCACATATCATAGTGGCATGGAATACTACACAGAAACCGGCTCTTTGGCCTATTTAGTCCATGCCAACCTGATCTTCAACCTAGTCCCATTTACCTGGATCAGGACCAAACTGCTCCCATCTCCCATCCCTGTATCCTACGAGGAAGACATTTATCCAGTAATAGGGTCAGAAGGGAAGTTTCTCCTTTTTGGGAGGTCAAGAACATGAAGAAACATTGGGGCAGGATGAAGGAGGATTGCAGACCCTGGCACATTTGAAAAAGTGAGGCCCGGATCTGCGGGAGTCCAGAAAGGTTATTACTGTATCTAATAATCATGAGTCACTTCATGGTAACTGAAGGTTTGAAGGACTGAGAAGAGCACAATCTCAGATCTGCATCGTGGAAATATTGCATTGTGTATTGTAAGTTTGTTTGGCAATAATTATTAGCACTGGTTGTCTTTTTTGGTATTATGTACATGCGACACTTGTAGTCTACCCTTACATAAGGATTGGAAGTGCATGTCCTGGGGATGTTAATTCCATTCACTCTGAACAGAATAACCAACCGGGATTACCAGCTCTTTGGGTTAATAAGAAAAATATCACCAAATGGATTAAACATGCAGGACCAGGCTCAGGTGAATGGAATGGACAGCGAATTACTTCACAATATGAGAGGTATGATTTCACTGAGAACGCACAATGTCAAGGGGATGTTGTTTAGGCCTTTGTCTGACATTGTAGAGGACAATGGAAAAACATCTCTGCCAGTTCAATATGGAAAATTGCCCCAGCCATTTACATAAAACTAGCCTGACGCTATAAATCTGCTGGAGTGAGAAAGGGTGTTTTTAATACATTATTGGCCATCTGGGAAACATGGAAATCTGCAAGAGTTTAGAAATAGCACCTACTTAGCAAGCTGTGTCGGCTTTTGATGGTGACTGTTTTGAGCCATGCCTCATTCTCTACAAACAAATGAGTCAATAAGACTGAAACACAGATTGCGTGCAAATTCATCTCACTGCTTACAGTCACCAAAAAGACCATTTTAATCATTGTAGCTCCAGAATAGTGCCACAGGGCCTGAGGGGGTTGAGGGATGGGGGCTGGGATGAAGGGGATGGGGGTGAGAGAGGAAGTTGGAACTGCCGACTTAGGCTAAAGGCACCACTGTTGAGTTAATTAGGGCTGTTAAAGTGACATATTGATTTATTATTGTCACATGTACCGAATTCAGAATTCAGGATAAGGTGTCTAACATCCTGAGCCTCTGGGGTAATGCCTTTTACAAAAGCTACTTGGAGTCAGGTGTTCCAATCAATGAGGTGAGATTGGAGATGTGGGTTGTAGAGGTGCCCTGCCCTATAAAAGAGACACACAAAGTCAGGTTACTGTCAGAGCTTGTTCTTCACAAGAAAGATCTGTTTATGTGCACCAAGCCTTGATCAAAACAACTTTCAGATGGCCTTGGAAGAATTGTAGAGATGCATGAAGCTGGAAAAGGCTACAGAAGCATTTCTAAAGACCCAAGTGTTCATCAGACCACGGTAAGAAAAATTGTCTGTAAATGGAGGAAACAGTACTGTTGCTACTCCCCTGAGGAGTGGGCATCCTGCAAAGATCACACCAACACCACAACGTACAATGCTGATGGAGGTTAAAAAGAACCCAAGGGTAACAGCAAAAGACATGCAGAAATCTCTAGAACTTGCTACAGTCTCTATTCATGTGTCCTCCATAAGAAAAACACTGAACAAGAATGGAGAACCTGGAAGGACATTATGGAGGAATTCACTGCTCTCCAAAACAAAACATTGCTGCACATCTCAAGTTTGCAGAAGGCCACCTGGATGTTCTACAATGCTTCTGGCACAATGTTCTGTGGACAGATGAGACAAAAGTTGAACTTTTTGGCAGAAATGCACATTGCTATGTTTGGAGGGAAAAGGGCAATGCACACCAACACCAAAACCTTGTCCCAACCGTGAAGCACGGTGGAAGGTGCATCATGGTTTGGGGCTGCTTTGCTGTCTCAGGGCCTGGACAGCTTGCAATCATTGAGGGAACCATGAATTCAAAATTATATCAAGACATTTTATAGGAGAATATCAGATAGTGGCGTGTCAGCTTAAGGTTAATAGAAGTTGAATAATGCACTAAAACAATGATCTGAAACACAAGAGTAAATCAGCAACAGAATGGTTTAAAAAGAAGAAATTCCATGTTTATGGCCAAGTCAGAGTCCTGAAAAGGGCTATTCGTGCAAAGTATCCCAGAACTGAAACAGTCTTGTATGGAGGAATGGTCTAAAATTCCTCCTTACTGTTGTGCAAGTCAGATCAGCAACTACAAGAAATGTGTGGTGGAGGTTATTGCTGCTAAAGGAGGTCCTACCAGTTATTAAATACAAGGGTTCACATTCTATTCCCAGCCTAGACAGTGAATGATTAAACAATGTATTCTATAAAGACATGAAAAGTACAATTGTTTGTGTGTTATTAGTTTAAGAGCGTGTCAGATGGTTGTTGTGATGTGTCTGGTGTGGTAGTGTAGTGGGTGGTGCTCGTCGCTCTCACTTTCAGCTTCCACCACTGGCTAACAGTCTTGCGAAAAGGGGAGCTGAACAGTAAGCCTCATGTAGTGCCTCCTCACTGGTGACACAGCAACTGAACTCCTTTCGGACTTGGGCTGAACTACAGAGGATAGGGAATAGGTCATTCCATAGACACATCCTGGTCCTCATGAACCAGATCCCCAGGTACGGGTAAACAGCCCCACTGCATTGTGGGCAGCCTCCAGAGAGACGAAGACTACGGGAGTAAACTCAGACAGAAACTCCGGAGTGGAGCTCCTAAGGCGGCTGGACATCATTGAACATTAAAGTAACAAACATAGTTAGAGCATTGGCTGATCGGTAGGAGGCAGCGAGTGGGAATAAAAGGATCCTTTTCTGGTTGGCTGCCAGTGACTAGTGGTGTTCCGCAGGGGTCGAAGTGTTGGGACCACTTCTTTTTAATGCTGTATATAAATGATATAGATGATGGAATAGATGGCTTTGTTGCCAAGTTTGCAGATGATACAAAGATTGGTGGAGGGGCAGGTAGTATTGAGGAATCAGGCAGGATGCAGAAGGGCTTGGACAGATTAGGAGAATGGGCAAGAAAGTGGCAAATGAAATACAATGTTGGAAAATTCATGGTCATGCACATTGGTAGTATAAATAAATGTGCGGACTATTTTCTAAATGGAAAGAAAATCCAGGAATCTGGGATGCAGACTTAGAAGTCCTTGTGCAGAACACCCTGAAGGTTAACTTGCAGGTTGAGTCGGTGGTGAGGGAGGCAAATACCATGTTAACATTTATTTCCAAGAGGTCTAGAATACAAGAGCAAGGATGTGATGCTGAGGCTTTATAAGGCACTGGTGAGGCTTCACCTTGAGTACTGTGAACGGTTTTGGGCCCCTCATCTTAGAAAAGATGTGCTGACATTGGGGAGGGTCCAGAGGAGGTTCACAAGGATGATTCCAGGAATGAAAGGTTATCATACGAGAAACGTTTGATGGTTCTGTGTCTGTACTCGCTGGAATGCCAAATGAGGGGGGATCTCATTGAAACCTTTCAAATGTTGAAATGCCAAGACGAAGTAGATGTGGAAAGGATGTTTTCCATGGTGGGAGTCTAGGACAAGAGGGAACCTCAGAATAGACAGGCACATTTTCAAAACAGAGATGTGGAGAAATTTCTTTAGCCAAAGGGTGGTGAACTTGGGGAATTTGTTGCCACAGGCAGCTGTGGAGGCCAGGTCGTTGGGTGTGTCTAAGGCAGAGAACAATAGGTTCTTGATTGGACACACATCAAAGGTTACAGGGAGAAGGCTGGGAACTGAGGTTGAGGAGGAGATAAAAGGAGATAAAAAAGGATCAGCCATGATTGAATGACGGAGCAGACTCAATGGGCCAGATGGCCTAATTCTGTTCCTATGTCATATGGTCTAACATCCTTCTGGAAGCTCCTGCAGCCAAGCTGGTGCCAAACATATTGCTTCATTTTCTCTTGGACTACACTGGCGAGGCTGAGAGGGGATCTTGACGATTGGACATCCTAAGGTCTCCATAGCTTCCACCCAGGCTTGTAAAAGAATCCACTGTCCTTTGAGACAGGTGGACGCCATCATCATCATCAGTTTAGGTAGATTGGGTTTGTCTATTATTCTGACTTAGATGAAGTTCAGACCACATTATCTGAGTAATTAATGCAGAAAACCAGGCAACTGCAAAGGGTTTACAAACTATATACTGTATAAATAAAATGGTTAAATTAAATAAGTAGTGCAAAAATGAATTTAAAAAGGTAGTGAGGTGATGTTCATGTGTTCAATGTCTATCAGAAATCAGATGGCAGAGGGGAAAAAGCTGTTCCTGAATCACTAAGTGTGTCTCTTCAGGCTTCTGTACCTCCTTCCTGGCGGTAGCAATGAAAACAAGTCATGACCTGGGTGATGGGGTCCTTTATGATGGATGCCTAATTTCTGAGTCACACTCCTTGAAGATGTCTTGGATACTACAGAAGCTAGTGCCCATGATGGAGCAGACTAATTTTACAACTCTGCAGCTTATCTCAAGCTTGTGTGTAACTGACCTCCCCCACACTAAATGGTGATGCAGCCAGATAAAATGCTCTCCGCTGTACATCTGTAGACATTTGCGAGTGTCTTTGGTGACAACTATTTGTTTAACATTTGATCTGAAAGAAAGCAGCTCAGACAGTGCAGCACTCCCTCGGACAATAGAACACCGCCTCCGACAACGCACAACCCCCTCGGAAAATAGAACACCGCCTCCGACAACGCAGCACCCCCTCGGACAATAGAACACCGCCTCCGACAACGCAGCACCCCCTCGGACAATAGAACACCGCCTCCGACAACGCAGCACCCCCTCGGACAATAGAACACCGCCTCCGACAACGCAGCACCCCCTCGGACAATAGAACACCGCCTCCGACAACGCACAACCCCCTCGGACAATAGAACACCGCCTCCGACAACGCAGCACCCCCTCGGACAATAGAACACCGCCCCCGACAACGCACAACCCCCTCGGACAATAGAACACCGCCTCCGACAACGCACAACCCCCTCGGACAATAGAACACCGCCTCCGACAACGCACAACCCCCTCGGACAATAGAACACCGCCTCCGACAACGCAGCACCCCCTCGGACAATAGAACACCGCCTCCGACAACGCAGCACCCCCTCGGACAATAGAACACCGCCTCCGACAACGCACAACCCCCTCGGACAATAGAACACCGCCTCCGACAACGCAGCACCCCCTCGGACAATAGAACACCGCCTCCGACAACGCAGCACCCCCTCGGACAATAGAACACCGCCTCCGACAACGCAGCACCCCCTCGGACAATAGAACACCGCCTCCGACAACGCAGCACCCCCTCGGACAATAGAACACCGCCTCCGACAACGCAGCACCCCCCTCGGACAATAGAACACCGCCTCCGACTACGCACAACCCCCTCGGACAATAGAACACCGCCTCCGACAACGCACAACCCCCTCGGACAATAGAACACCGCCTCCGACAACGCAGCACCCCCTCGGACAATAGAACACCGCCTCCGACAACGCACAACCCCCTCGGACAATAGAACACCGCCTCCGACAACGCACAACCCCCTCGGACAATAGAACACCGCCTCCGACAACGCACAACCCCCTCGGACAATAGAACACCGCCTCCGACAACGCAGCACCCCCTCGGACAATAGAACACCGCCTCCGACAACGCACAACCCCCTCGGACAATAGAACACCGCCTCCGACAACGCACAACCCCCTCGGACAATAGAACACCGCCTCCGACAACGCACAACCCCCTCGGACAATAGAACACCGCCTCCGACAACGCAGCACCCCCTCGGACAATAGAACACCGCCTCCGACAACGCACAACCCCCTCGGACAATAGAACACCGCCTCCGACAACGCAGCACCCCCTCGGACAATAGAACACCGCCTCCGACAACGCAGCACCCCCTCGGACAATAGAACACCGCCTCCGACAACGCAGCACCCCCTCGGACAATAGAACACCGCCTCCGACAACGCAGCACCCCCTCGGACAATAGAACACCGCCTCCGACAACGCACAACCCCCTCGGACAATAGAACACCGCCTCCGACAACGCACAACCCCCTCGGACAATAGAACACCGCCTCCGACAACGCAGCACCCCCTCGGACAATAGAACACCGCCTCCGACAACGCAGCACCCCCTCGGACAATAGAACACCGCCTCCGACAACGCACAACCCCCTCGGACAATAGAACACCGCCTCCGACAACGCACAACCCCCTCGGACAATAGAACACCGCCTCCGACAACGCACAACCCCCTCGGACAATAGAACACCGCCTCCGACAAAGCAGCACCCCCTCGGACAATAGAACACCGCCTCCGACAACGCACAACCCCCTCGGACAATAGAACACCGCCTCCGACAACGCAGCACCCCCTCGGACAATAGAACACCGCCTCCGACAACGCACAACCCCATCGGACAATAGAACACCGCCTCCGACAACGCAGCACCCCCTCGGACAATAGAACACCGCCTCCGACAACGCACAACCCCCTCGGACAATAGAACACCGCCTCCGACAACGCAGCACCCCCTCGGACAATAGAACACCGCCCCCGACAACGCACAACCCCCTCGGACAATAGAACACCGCCTCCGACAACGCAGCACCCCCCTCGGACAATAGAACACCGCCTCCGACAACGCAGCACCCCCTCGGACAATAGAACACCGCCTCCGACAACGCAGCACCCCCTCGGACAATAGAACACCGCCTCCGACAACGCAGCACCCCCTCGGACAATAGAACACAGCCTCCGACAACGCAGCACCCCCTCGGACAATAGAACACCGCCCCTGACAACGCACAACCCCCTCGGACAATAGAACACCGCCTCCGACAACGCAGCACCCCCTCGGACAATAGAACACCGCCACCGACAACGCAGCACCCCCTCGGACAATAGAACACCGCCCCTGACAACGCACAACCCCCTCGGACAATAGAACTCCGCCTCCGACAACGCACAACCCCCTCGGACAATAGAACACCGCCTCCGACAACGCACAACCCCCTCGGACAATAGAACACCGCCTCCGACAACGCACAACCCCCTCGGACAATAGAACACCGCCTCCGACAACGCAGCGCCCCCTCGGACAATAGAACACCGCCTCCGACAACGCAGCGCCCCCTCGGACAATAGAACACCGCCTCCGACAACGCAGCGCCCCCTCGGACAATAGAACACCGCCTCCGACAACGCAGCACCCCCTCGGACAATAGAACACCGCCTCCGACAACGCACAACCCCCTCGGACAATAGAACACCGCCTCCGACAACGCAGCGCCCCCTCGGACAATAGAACACCGCCCCCGACAACGCACAACCCCCTCGGACAATAGAACACCGCCTCCGACAACGCAGCACCCCCTCGGACAATAGAACACCGCCTCCGACAACGCAGCACCCCCTCGGACAATAGAACACCGCCCCTGACAACGCACAACCCCCTCTGAACTGTCCTGAAAGATTAGCCAAAGTGTTGTAATCAGATCTCTAGGATGGGAATCAGAGTCAAGAGAAGTAACCATTGTACGACAGGTGGCAGTTTACGTAACATCTGGCTCAATGTCTCCTCTCATTATCAGAGTCCATATCTGCGTATTCATTAGTAGAAGTAGCTGCAGCATTTATAATTTTGACTGATTAAAAAATGTAACTGCATTGATTTATATTTGACTATGCCTTCCGTATGGGCAGATGGAGAACCCCAAGCCTTTCTTTGCATCTTCGGAAACAGCTCTATTTCCATCTTTAATATCTCTACTTTCCCCTTTCAGGGTTCTTTTGGAGGCCCTGACCTGGAGTTACACGCTGACTGCGGTTCTTTGCGGGAATGGGACCCGCTCTCAGGGTCTCATGACTGGCTGCTATTCAATAGAACGAGGACCCGGCCTAGAAGACCAGCACTCCTGCAGGGTTCCAGGATTTCGAGGCTCTGGAGGAGGGTGGACTCGAGGTTAGTGCTTCTGCAGGGAATCAGTGTGTCGTGGGAGGTGGAAGATCGAAAGCAGTGAGCCGGCTGCTGGCTGTCTGCCCAGGGACCCGAGTTCTTTGGGCACAGAGCTCGGAAAAAGTGATGCACGGACTTTTAACGTCGTAAACCAGCGAGTTGTTTGTTATGTCTCCCCTCTCGCTGTGAAACGGAGACATCTCTTTCTCCCTTGTTAGGGGGAGAGAGAGAGAGCCTGTGGTATGTCGAATTACCAGGTGAACGAGTAGTCTTTGGCGTACTGCAAGTCTGTGTCTTTATCGATGTTTTGCTGCACTCTTGAGTGCTCGGTGGGGAGCACTGACACTTTTTTTTGCTGGTGGGGAGGGGCGATCATTGCTTTGCTGCTGCTTTTGCGTGGGAGGGGCGAGCTGGGGGGTTGGGGTTCTAACATTTAACTCATTCATTCTTTGGGCGACTCCTCTGTTTTCGAGGATGGTTGCAAAAAAAAAAGAATTTCAGGATGTGTATTGTATACATTTCTCTGACATTAAATGTACCTTTGAAATGAATCCTATTAGATCTTGTTTGGTAGAACTAGGAATAACTGGAGATACCCTACAGCCTATTTTACAGTAAATCCAGGGAATTACTGTGAAAATGTAATTACTGACATTTTAGCTGTGTGCAATGCAAAAGCTTAACTTTCCCTGTTGACTATGCAGCACCTATTAATTCCTGTTGTAATTATGCTAGCTTTTTTCCTGCAGATTGGGCAGATTCATTTCTGCAGGACAGAAGGAATGGTTTATTCAAATGAAGATTTCTTCTACCCTCCTCCCATTATCCCATAACCAGAAGAAACCTTCTCCAAGGAGTTTTCAATAACAACTTCATCACCAGCCTTTAGATATCTACAGGGGGTTTGTCCCTTTGTGTTTGCCTTATGTTTCCCACCACGGTCAGGAACATGTCACATGGAGAATGTGGCTACTTGTGGTTCTGCAGAAAGTACATCATTTCTGTTGTCCTGCCCAACAGACCAGTACATTAGTGGCCCAGAGCACTGTTACTGTATGACCAAAATGACTTTGTCATTTTCACTTGTGCAAGTTACCAACCTCTGCTACATTATTGTAACAGTACCCGTGTCTTGGATAATGCCCTCCACAGATAGAATCACTTCAAGTGTTTTAGCAACACTAAAATAAAAATTCTTAAATAATACAAGCTTTGTGGACAGTATTGCACATCGATTGCAGAAATAGATTTAAAGTGACTAAACTAATTTTGTGTACAGAAGTTCTGTTTGTAACTGTAATACAGGTTAAGTATAGTGGTAGGGCACCGTATCTTTAAAATAAATAGCAAAGAAATAAAACCATAAACGAGAACAGAAGGAGCTTCAAGTGTTAAATAAAGGCAGAAAATGCTGAAAATACACAGCATGTCAGGCAGCATCTGTGGAGCGAGAAACAGTTGATGTTTTAGATTATTCATCAGACTGGAAATATGAATACACAATTGTGTTGTATATTGGGGAGGGGCAGAGAGAACTGGAGAATGGGTGTGTGAAGGTTATTCTGGTGATGCAGTTCCTTTAGGTGCTATCTGAGATGGGGAAATTAATACTCGTTAATCATACCTGATTGGCCGGGAACAGAAAGGTGACAGAAGGCTGGAGAGAGGTTATCCACCTGTCTTTCTCTCTCCACGGATCCCACCTGATCAGCTGAATATTACCAGTAGCTGCTTTGCACCCCACAGTTTAAGCATATTGTTTTTCTTTAATCTCCCTCTATTATACTCACACATTTTCCTCTAATAAGTGACATCAAAACCACTTGGGATATCTAGTCAACCTTGATCTCCGCCACCTTACACACTTACCATTCGTTCCTCTCTGTCCTTTCACTCTCTCCGGCTTAAAACATGCTTGTGGACCTCATTGGCCACCTTCTTCACAGCTGCTGCCTGATCTGCTGAGGACTTGGGCCCTTTTTATTTTAAATCCTTAAAAAATAGCTCTTCAGATTTAAAATCATGTAAGTACCGAATTCAGAGCACGTATGGTGCCATGATTGTTTCTTCTCTCTCTTTCCCTTCAAAGTGCCTGTTTGTGCTTTATGGGATTGTCAGTCCAATAGCGCTTTGTGCTGATGTTAAACTGTCACTGTGTTTAAAGGCCTGTACGGCACTTTAGAAAGCTCTCTGTTCACCTCAAGGTTCTTCCAATCAATTCCAGCCCACAAGGAATTAAAGTAGCTCTGCGGCCCATGATTGAAATAAACACTTACATTTCAAAATAGATTATGAAATAAAATGTACTGCAAACCAAATCCCAATTAAGGCTGGAAAATACAGTGATGAAAATGCATGGCCTCAGTGGGTGAACAATCGTCATTCTCGTGTTTCTATGGAAAACATGCTTCCCTTCAGTGACGTACTGTGGAGAATGTACTAGGATTTTTTGATCCATGTCACTGATGCTGGAGAGAAAGGAAAATGTCAAAGGATGAAAAGGAGGAAAACAAGTTCAAAAAAATTAAGTACCAGCCCACAGGACTAAAAAAACTATTTCTTCAAAGGAAAGAATAATTACAAATAAGAATAAATAATTTTAGAAATATAATCTTGTAACATCACGGTCTTGCCAGAGCATGCAAATGTGGGGCATTTAATGGCCATGTGGATGCTATTAAGACAGCTACCTGATTTGATTGATGTGTAAATTTGTGAGGGGTTCTTGGTTTGTTTAACTCAAGACTTGACAGATTTGCTGCTCAGTTTGTACACCCGCTGCCAATGGGACCTGTTAACCTGCATTTCTCCATTAGTGCCTCAACCATTTTGTCTTTGTCTAACCTCTTGTCCGCATAAACAACTTCATCTCCCAGCAGGCTGATTTGTTCCTTCCTTACATTTCCCCATAAATATTAGATACTAAATCTTCTATTCTCTCCTTCCCTTGTGTAGCGTGATCCTCACAGCGCTCATCTGTCATTAACCTTCACTGTTTTAAACATCCCCAATAGAATTGAGAGCACACTCATGTGGCAGGCTCTGATCTGCCTTTGGAATCTTGTAGTACTTGCCATGATTTCCTCAGTCATATACAACTATCTTTCTTTTTAATGCTGCCTTATTAGTCTGTCAGTTTTAAAGGAATGTTAAACTGCAGTGGACTACGCTGTTAAACAGCAGTAGTCCACTGAAAGGATTTCTGCGGTTGATTCAAAATATGGTATACAGACTTCCTTTTGCTTAGCATGAGGTAAGGCCATTTTCATTACAAAGGACATAATGTCTTATTGACACAACTACACTGCAAACCATTAATAAGCAGAATAACAGATTTCCTGTGCATTTTTTTTTAAACCAGGAAGACACGAGTTTGAATCTTGTCGAGTTATTTAAAGTGAAACTTAAGATTTCACAGCAGTGCTTCCAGGGAAAACATGGCAATGGTTTTTCCAGGAAAACCACCAATTGGGAAAGATGTTGGAAGAACTCAGCCAATCAAGCAGCATCTGTGGAAACAGAATCCAGCCAGTGTTTTGGGTCAGTAACATATGCTCAGTGCTAGAGGGCATTGACCCAAAATATCTACCGTACTTCCTCTTTCCAGAGAGTTAACTTCTAATTAGTGTCAATGACATTATTTTGCTAAGTAACAAATAAACAAATCCAAATATACTACAGCATTTCAGTTAATTTAAAATATACATTTTAACCCTGAAAAGATACAAGAAACTTGATAATCCCTTCCTAAAGCTTCACAATACTGTTATCCTCTTGGGAAGGTTGAGCAAACCTCCAGACATGAACAGCTGTCATAAGAATATTCAAATAGAACTAGGGAACGTGTATGCAGGCTAATTAATTTTGACTTATTTTTCAGTCTAGGAATAACATCAAGCCACTCACATGCATGCAATTTTTGTACATTAAATAACTTTTAATATCCATTCTTGTGATCTGCAGGATTAGTCTGAACTCTGAAGTTGAGGTGTTCATGAAACTGCTCATGGAGTGGAACTAGAATTTAATTGGTTGTTACCTTTGGATAATGATCTCATTTCTCTTTATCTTGTGTAACTTCTCCTTCAAACTTCTTTCAGGCTCAACCTACCCACGACAATCCACCCACTGACACTCCAGATCTCTGTTCTCGTACCTCATTTAGAAGATTTGGCTCTAGTATGTTGTCCCTCTATGTTTTTATTTCAATGTGTATCATTTTTCTGCAGTGAATTTAATCTTATTGTACATCTTTCTACCTTTTCCACTAGCCTAACAACCCACATTGCCCCCAAGTCTATTATTATTCCCCTCACAGTTTTTTACTATTCCATGTTCTCTGTTGTTGATAACTTTGGAAATTGTACACTATACTTAAGTTATTAATATACACAAAGAAAAGCAGAGGTCCTGCTCTCAAATGCTGCAAACTTCCTTCCAGGCTGAAACACAATCTTTCAATACTACTCCTCTGTGTCCAGTTACTGAGACTTTTTTTTGTCGGTGTTGCTTACTCTATGAACTTCCTTTCTGATGACAAGTCTGTACATAGCACCTTATCAAACATCTTTTGAAAACGCATATGGACCATATCAACTATATTAAACCTCTCTGTTAGCCAATCAAAACACTCAATCAACTTTGCCAAACCAGATTTGGCTTCAACAAAACTGCTCTTTTGGCTGATAAACCCAGCATGATAATGAAGTGACCGACAATTCTGTCCCTAATTATTGTCTCTATAGCCTTCCCCAACACGGAAGATAAACCAATTTGCCTGCAGTTACTATGTTTATCCCCACACCCTTCTTTGAATATATTGAAATTTTACAATTACTTGGACATAATGAGGGGGGGGGGGGGAAGAAGAGAGGGGGGAGGGGGGAGAGGGGGGGAGGGGGGGAGGGGGGGAGAGGGGGAGGGGGGGAGAGGGGGAGGGGGGGGAGAGGGGGAGAGGGGGAGAGGGGGAGAGGGGGAGAGGGGGAGAGGGGGAGAGAGAGAGAGAGAGAGTGACTAGTTTTACAGAAGGGACTGTATATGCACTGTTAACGCTGATGTGGCTGTTATCATGAGTTACTTCACCAGAAAGCTGTAGGAAGTGAAAGATGTCAGGAAATGCCAGCATCAAATCATAATACTGAAGTGAAAGAATGAGACCTCTTATCAAGGAATATTCCTGCAGGAATATTTACCTTTTAGCATCTTGCCAGTTCACTCATGAGATTAGTTTATAACAAGAGAAAGAGACAAATTCATTTGAAACTATTTCAGAGTTATTGTCTTGTAGCCTGTCTTTGTGAAATGTTTGACTTCTATTGCTCACAACGTAACCAGACTGAATGGTGAAGGTTGAGTTCCGTCCTGCTTGCACTTCTGGTCCTTAAAAATTGTGACTGCGTCAAAGAGTTAGCTTGTGATACTTGTGTCTGTCATCCTAAGCAAACCAGACTGGAGGTCCACTTCTCTCTCCGTCAAATGTATTTCTTGAAGGGAAACCACAGACTGGTGATGACATTGGCATTGGCATTGACAGGGGGATGGCCCACATTCCAAACCTTTGACGGCAACACATAGTGCAGATACTTCAGCTAATTTAAGAGCAAAATATGGGGTGGGGAAGAAATAGCTGCAGAGACGCATACCAGCCTCAAACATCCGAAATTAAACTCCGCATAACTCAAAGTTCAAAGTTCAAATTAAATTTGTTATGCAAGTACATATATGTCATCATATACATCCCTGGGATTCATTTACTTGTGGGCATTCTCAACAAATCCAATAACCATAATAGAATCAATGAAAGACCACCCCAGCAGAGTGGACAACCAGAATGCAAACAACAAACTGTGCAAATACAAAAAGAAAGAATAATAAATAAATAAGCAATAAATAGAGAAAATGAGATGAAGAGTCCTTGAAAGTGAGTCCATAGTTTGTGAGAACAGTTTAGTAATGGGGTGAGTGAAGCTGAGTGAAGTTAACCCCTCTGGTTGAGGGGTAATATCTGTTCCTGAACCTGGTCCTCCAAAATGATATCTCTGAGGAATTTAAAGTTGCTGACCCTCTCCTCCTCTGATGCCCCGATGAGGACTGGCTCAAGGACCTCTGCTTTCCCTTTCCTGAAGTCTACAATCAATTCCTTGGTCTTGCTGACATTGAGTGAGAGGTTGTTGTTGTGTCATCTTCCTCCTGTATGCTGATTTGTCACCAACTTTCATTCGGCCTACAACAGCGGTGTTGTCAGCAAGCGTGAATATGGCATTGGAGCCGTGCTTAGCCACGCAGTCATAAGTGTGAAGTGAGTAGAGCAGAGGGCTAAGCACACAACCTTGTGGTGCACCTGTGCTCATGGAGATCGTGGAGGAGATGTTGTTGCCAATCCGAACTGACTGGGGTCTGCAAGTGAGGAAATCAAGGATCCATTTTCACAAGGAAGTATTGAGGGGAAGGTCTTGAAGCTTATTGATTAGATTTGAGGGAATTATAGCTTTGAATGCCTAGTTGTAGTTGATAAAGAGCATCCTGATGTATGCATCTTTGCTGTCCAGATGTTCCAGGGTTGAGTGAAAAGTCAATGACATGGCTTCTACTGTGGACCTGGTGTGTCGATAGGCAAATTGGAGTGGATCCATGTCATTTCTCAGGGAGGAGTTGATACGTTTCATCACCAACCTCTCAAAACACTTCATCACTGTGGAGTAAATATTACCAGATGATAGTCATTGAGGCAGGTCTCTATATTCTTCTTAAGCACCAGTAGGTTTGAAGCTTGCTTGAAATATGTGGGCACTTTTGACAGAGGTTAAACACTCCAGTCACTTGGACAGCACAGGTCTTTAGTACTCGGCCAGGTATGCCATCTCGGCCCAGTGCTTTCCGTGGGATCACCCTCCTGAAGGATGCTCCTACATTAGCCTCAGGAGCATTGGGGGCTGTAGGAGTTTATGACAGTTCCTTAATGTTTTGAGGGTCAAAGTCTCTTATTCAATACTGTTTTATTGTTGTAGGGCACAAACAAGTCTGAGGAGGAAAGTTTATTTGTTTTTGCTGTAAAAAGTATTTCCAGATCAGGCCAAGACCAAAGAGGAAGAGGAACCAGGCCTACTTAAAGTCAGCATTAATCTAAACCCATCCAGCTCAACTTCAATTTGATCAGTAGAATTTTGGAAATAAGGGCTATTCGGTAATTATTGGCACTGAGATAAAAGATCAGCCATATCTTTTGACTAATCTGTTTCTGCTTCGAGTTCACCTTCTCCCAGGAGGTGGTGAGTGCACCTTTAGCAATATGCCATTGGCAGCACTGAGTGAGTAATAATTCTCCGAATGTCCAGTTTCAATCAGTGCTAGCAAGATGCACTTTGCACTGGGATAATCTTTCTAGCATGCATTGTAAATGATTGTAAAATTGTAGAGAATGAATTCTTACCTGATTCTTGGAAGCCCACATGTTACTGCATCAGGGAGTTGTGTGATAACTGCTCATTACCCAATTGAGGAAGATTAAAGGCAGCTCCCAAACCGGTCCTCAGTGGATTAAAGGTAAGAGGAAACTGGCATCTGAAAGAGTACTAACCTTGTTTATTTTAATCTAACTCACCCAATATCAAAATAATTATGTACATATTGATACACGAAGGCAGCTGCATGTGACAAAAATTAACAGGAAGTCTGTTTGTCGCTACTGAACTCAAACAAAATGTGGAAGTCAAAATATTAGTGTCAATATTACATTTCTGTCAATTTAATGAACACTTTGAATAAAAGATGGGAACAAATTTTAAAGTGTAAATTCACATTGTTGGTCAGCAGTAAATAAGCACTTGATATTGTTTAATTAATGAATGTCAACAGACTTGCATTGGCCAGTGTTCAAGAGAGGTCATGTGTGTGAAGCGTTTATTGCTTGTGAATTGTCTGACTCACCAGCAGAGCCTGCCCAAATCAAACTGACAGATACTCAGACAATTTGAAACATTGTTTTGTGCCTCCTGGGCCGTGAGCGGACGCCTCCTGCTGCTGGAAGATAAATCCAAGTGGCTTGTCTGGTTAATGTTCGGAGCACCCTCAAGAGCCAAGCTGGAAAGTCACCCTAATGCTTACTGTCAGACGTTGGAGAATATAAAAATTTCCCAGCCAGACCATAATATCCTTATTTAGCTACAGGTCGTAACCAAATCTCTCAGTTTTATTTTACTGATGTTTCGGAATGAAATTCTGCATCGTGGTCTCTGCCGCAGGGCTTGACCTCCTAGAACACTGACATTTCCTTCACCCCGAAGCTAACTGACCGGCTGAGTTCCTCCAGGTTGTCTGCCCATCCAAATTCCAATATTTACCACCTGGCGTGTCTCCACTCCTTTGTTTTAGCTGCTCTGATGTGGAATTAAAAATCTTTCGGTAGCTGTTACAAACGCCTGCTGTTGCAGGAGCAAGGACCTGCTGGGTGGGTGGGGTCAGAAGGAGGCTTCAATGTGCCCATTACTGAGATGGATAGAGTGGTGCAGAGTTTCTTATGGGAGAGCTGTAAAATACTTGGATGGTGGGCTATGAGATTACCAGAGTATGTTGCACAGTGGCTGGACGTTGGTGGTAAAATAACAACTGCTTGGGGCAATAGGGTGAGAGAATTATAGAACCTTGTACAATATATAAAGGAGGGGAGACACAAGCTATTAAATCTTAATGTCATGTCTACTTTGAGGGTAATAATATATTTAATTCACACAGCCATTATAAATTTCAATGTGGGAACTTTCAAAGACGTATGTGCTTTATGGAGACACTTTAAAGGGGAAGGATACAGGAGAGTAAAAAGAAAACCTAGTTTACAAGTTCATGTAAAATAGGAGGAAGTGACACTCAGTGGCCACTTTATTAGGTACACCTGCACACCTGCTTGTTAATACAAATATTTAATCAGCTAATCACGTGGCAGCAACTCAATGTATAAAAATATGCACACATGGTCAGGGGGTTCAGTTGTTGTTCAGACCAAACATCAGAATGGGGAACAACTGTGATCTGTGACTTTGACCGTGGAATGATTGTTGGTGCCAGATGGGGTGGTTTGAGTATCTCAGAAACTGCTGATCTCCTGGGATTTTCACACAACAGTCTCTAGAGTTTACGAAGAGTGGTGCGAAAGAAAAAAAATAATCCATGAACCTTGTTCATGAGAGGTCAGAGGAGAATGGCCAGACCGGTCCAAACTGACAGGAAGGCGACAGCAATTCAAATAACCATGTGTTACAACAGTGATGTGCAGAAGAGCATCTCTGAATGAGCAACACATGGAACTTTGATGTGAAGTAAACCGTAAACCTTGAACATACTCAGTACTAAAAAGATGTACCTAATAAAGTGGCCATTGAATGCATTTCCAAATCAAAGGTTTGGTTAAAGCAACAATCAGTGGACATAGGTTTCGCACAAGAGATAAAAGGTCTAGAAGATGAAGAGTGGTTAGAATCGGGAATGCGCTGACCAAACAGGTAATGATTCAAAGAATTCGAAGTAGATTTATTATCAAAGTATGTATACAGAATACAACTCGGATTCATCCTCCCACAGGCAGCCACGAAACAAAGAAACACCCTCTTCAAGGGAAACATCAAACACCCACCACACAAAGAACAAAGAAAATGAGCAAAAGGCACAAAGGGAGTGAACAACGCACAGAGTATCGACATCAAACCAGCAGTCCAGGAGAGTTCAGTTTCGTTCAGCTCAGCTGATTGACTTCAGGCCGCAGAGCCAGTCTTCAGCAAGGCGCCCCAGTCCTCGCCAATCAGTCCCCCCAGAATGAGCCCAGAGCCACAAGCCTCGCCAGTCAACCTTTGCAGTGTGGATTCCAAGATTCCTGACTTCCCTCGCACAGCAGCTGACGGAAGCAGGGACTCTCTCAACAGTTAAAAACAATCTAGATGAGTACTTGAATTGCAGTTATAGAAGGCTCCAGACCAAGTGCTTGTAAATGGATTAGTAGAGACGTACTCAGTGCTCTGCCTGCACTCTGATGCCTGCCTCTATACTGTACGACTCTGTGACTCTCCAACAACCTAACCTTATGCAGTACATCACAAGGTTATCTCAAGAGCCAATTTATATTTTTCACACAATACAGCACAACAAGAACAGCTCTCATCAGTGCAAACTTAAAAGCCTCACACAGAAACAAAAGCACCATTTATGATGGAAGCATTGCAGACATGCTTTCCATTGTACAAATCCTGACCCTGCTGTAATGAGAACCTGTATGTATTAAATGGGGTAAGGCCCTGTCCAACAATAGAGCCTTCTATGGTATTCATGGCATCCCGTTGTTAGGGAGGACAGGAAGTGATGGTGGGGTTCGCCAGGGTTTGTTGGTGGATAACTAGAGGCTCACAGGATGTAGTAGTGCACGTTTTGTACAGATTAGTGATGTGCCTGCAAGTGTCACCTCCCAGAATCTCCAGCCTCGTTTGCTGTGCAGAGAAGCATATCACCGCAGCTTCCAAACTAGGACAACTAAGGTCAGTCAGTGTTCCCTCACGGTCCCTGGACATGGGCACCACTCCTACAGCCATTCTTCTCTCAGTGCCAGGAACCAGAAGATCCTGACAGCGGGAAAGTGGAATTTGAAGGTCAGATCTTTGCTCCTGGACTTCAGACTTGCACCTGTGCCGCTAAATACTCAGCTGGAGATCAGAGAACCGCAGGACAGTAGCCAAAGGAATCTAGTGATAGTCTAACTTCCAAGAATGACTTGACACACAAAGTTAGTTTCCTCATCTCCTAACTAAAAGGCCCACAATCTACAGTCCATGGACTTGTGGCTGCCAAGCTTCTGACAGTTGGTTGAAGAGTCATACAGCTTGGAAGTAGGCCCCTCAGCCCACCCGGCCTAGTAGCATTTCTCCCATATCTCACTAAAACCCACTTATCCACATACCTGTCCAAATCGGTCTTAAAGGTCACAACTTTACTCATCTCTATCACTTCCTCTGGCAGCTCAATCTATAGGATTCTGTGCCACTCTTCCGTGAAGAGTGAAGCACTACCTTCCGTGTGAAGACGTTTCCCCTCTGGTCCCTATCAAGTCTTTCACCCATCACTTTAAACCGATGCCTTTTAGTTTTGGCCTTTTCTACCCAGAGGAAAAGACCTTGACTATTCACCTTATCTATGTCCCTCATGATTTTATAAACCTCCATGTGGTCTCCCCTCCTGCCAGTCTAGAGAAAAAACATCCTGGTCTATCCAGCCTTTCCTTATAACCCACACCTTCCAGTCCTGGTAACATCCTCGTTAAAGAGTGTGACCCGAACTAATTTCCAAGAACTAGACCCTCAACTCCACCTATCAGTGGTTGGAATATACCTTGATGATGCTGGCTGTTCTCTGATGACACAATGTGATGACACAATATACCCTGATGATGCTGGCTGTTCTCTGATGACACAATATACCTTGATGATGCTGGCTGTTCTCTGATGACACAATGTGATGACACAATATACCTTGATGATGCTGGCTGTTCTCTGATGACACAATGTGATGACACAATATACCTTGATGATGCTGGCTGTTCTCTGATGACACAATGTGATGACACAATATACCCTGATGATGCTGGCTGTTCTCTGATTTCCAGCTACCCTTCATACATCTGTTCAAGTAGTATGAGGTGCCTGGTCGTCCAGTCACCCACAGTGTAAACACAAACAGACTCAGATGCTCTGAAACAGGGACCAACCTAACCCTTGGAAGCATATCACAACACAATAGCAGAGTAACAAAATTATTGCCAGGCCCCAAGGGAGCACCTCAACACACCAGGATACATTCAAGGAAAGCATCAGGGAGGCGGTAATCAGAAACAACGCAGTGCACGCTCCTACTCCAGCTAATTTTGTGGGATTTTTATTTCAAATGGCATTGGTACTCGTGAAGAGTAGAATAACGGCTGAACATGAAGCAGAGTTAAAAACTTAACCGTGTTTTTGTCAGGCTGTTAAATCTGTGATACATCATTCATTGACAACTTACTGTGTTATTTCAGAATGATTCAGCGCTGTGCTCTGTCAAATGGGCTTCAAGGGACTAGCATGTGTTTCCATGGCAGTTCAGAATAGATCATGCATTTTAAGGAAAAGATCATTGCAGGAATATGGGGAAAAACAGGGAAGTTGGGTAGTCCATTAAAAGAGATAGTATTCACAAAATAGGCCAAATGACCTCTATGCTTATTGTTCGATGATTTCTGTGCTAAACTTATACCATGTAATCACTTAGCGATCTGAAGTCCAGAACTCTAGGAATAAGCCAGGAAATTGTAAACAGGAGGAAATCTGTAGATGCTGGAAATTTAAACAACACAAACAAAATGCTGGTGGGACACAGCAGGCCAGGCAGCATCTATAAGGAGAAGCACTGTTGACGTTTCGGGCCGAGACCTTTCGTCAGGACTTTGTCAGGAAATTGTAGGCTGCTGAGCCATCAATAGTGACTAAATTATTGGAAGGTATTTTAAGGGACAGACTATACAAGTATTTGGATAGACGAGGCCTGATAGTCAACATGGCTCTGCATGTGGTAGGCCACATCTAACCAATCTTATAGAGTTTCTCGAGAAAGTTACCAGGAAAGTTAATGAAGGAAAGACGGGGATGGGGGCGGGGGGGGGGGTTGGTTCTATCTACATAGACTTCAGCAATTCCTGAAGAATAACATAATAGATGGGCCAATGGGCCAGTTTCTGTGCTGTAGTTTTCTATGACTCTATGATATATGACAAAATGTCACAAGGTAGGCTGGCCCAGAAGATGGGATCCAAGGTGCGTTGGATCACAATTGCCTTGGTGTTGGGTGGCAGAGGTTAGTGTTTTTCTTACTGAAAGTCTGTAACAAGTGGTGTACTGCAGAGTCTGGAGCTGGACAGTTGTTGTCTGTAATGTAAATGACCTGTATGAGAATGCAAGTGTTGTGATAGTAAGTGTGTGGACAACATAAAAACTAACAGAGTTGTAGATAACAAAGAAGTTTGTCGAAGATACAGAGGGACACGGACCAGCGGGAAAGATGGACAGAGCGGTGGCAGATGGAATTTAATTCAGACAAGTGTTAGGTAATACACTTTGAGAGATCAAATTCCTTTAGGACTTATAGAATAAATGACAGGAACCTTAGTAGCAGTGAGATACAGAGAGACCTCGTGGTGCAAATCCAGTGACATGGGTGGGTAAAGTAATGAAGGAAATGTGCTCCTCCATAGGCTAAGCTATTGGCAATAAGAGTAGGGATATCATGTTGCAGCTTTACTAGATATCAGTGAGAGCATAGTAGAAAGATTTTTCTGGTTGCCACGCTACAAGAGGGATGTGGTAGCAATAGAGAGAAGTCAGAATGTGTTGCCAGGATGTGGAGAGCAGCAGTTATAAGGAGAGATTGGATCACAAGAGCACAAAATCAAACTTTTGGAGGAACTCAACATATCAGGCAATAACGTGGAGGGAAGTGGACAAAGGACAATAGACACCTGGAGTCAAGAGCCTTCATCTGGGTTAAAAGTGGTGGCGGGAAGGGATTGGGCAAGAGATGGCCAGTGATTGGTGGATTCAGGTGAAGGGTCATTGGCAGGTGATGGATGGAACAGAAGCTGGGATGTGATAGGTGGAGAAAACAAAGGGCTGAGGATGATGGAATCTGACAAGAAGGTGGACTATGGAACCAAAGACGAGAGGTGGTGTGAGCAGACGGGAAAAGTGGCTGGGATGATATATTAGGTTTATTCTCATTAGAATACAGGAGGCTATAGTGGATGACATAATAAAGGTGAGTATAATTATCAAAGCTCTAAATGGAATAGGTAGTCATGGTCCATTCACCCATAAGGTATACGAGCAAATTAGGCCATCTGATCCATCAAGTCCACTCCACATTCAACTGCATTCTCTCGTCTTCTCCACATAATTCTTAACCCACGTACCAATCAAAAATCTATCTTCAGCCCTAAATGCACCCAGTAAATTCCACAGATTCACTGAAGGAATTCTTCCCCATCTCAGTTTTAAAGAGATGCCCCTTTGTTCTGAGGCGGTGTCCTCATATCCTAGACTCTCCTATTGATGGAAACGCCCTCTCCACGTCCTTTTCCAGGCCATTCAGTATTTGGTTAGAATTTGTTTCTACTTTCCCAAGGAATGGGAGTCCGTGAGTAAGTTTTTTTTTCAAACACGGAGGGCTGAGAACAAACTTCTACAGGAGCAGTGGAGGAAGGTATAATTACAAAGTATTGTGCATTTAATATTTCAGTAATATTTGAGTAATATTGTAAATATATTGTTGGATTAAGCATTATTTGCTGCTAACCTAAGTAATTTTGGGTTATATGTAAAAGTACGTGAAAGGCTGATGCCACCACATCGTACATGCACGTCTCACAAAAGTAAAATGAAACTAAGACATGTACCTCCCAGCTCCACAGTTTTCTTTCAATTAGTTTTATGTTTTGTGGTTACAAAACATAACTGTAGCGATCTGTTAGTTTTAAAACAAAACCGAGATGGTTACCTAGATGTTGAAACGCGGTGAGATATTTGAATTTTTAAAAAAGCACAGTATGCGCTTCTTCTGGAAGAGACAGAGTCTGTCAAGTGAAAAAAGGCAGGAAGGGGATAAAATTCACAGGCTCATAAACAGTGAGTACCAGGTGATAATAATCATAAATTCACAGGCTCATAAACAGTGAGTACCAGGTGATAATAATCATAAATTAAAAAACAGAAATGGCTGGCTGCATCGGAAAGATAAAATGGGATATTTTATACTGAGCAAATTGAGCCATATTTTGAAGCAAATGAGATAGCCAAAGAAAAGCGAGTGCTATTTTTTCCTAGTGCTTTGGGGGAAAGGCATAGAGTTCGCTTTGAAGTTTGACTGCTCCAACCAAACAAGCCAAAATGAGCTTTGCTGATATTGTGAAATAATGCAGGAACACTTAGAACCGAAACTATGGTTTGCAGAACACTGTAGGTTTTATAAGTGGAATCAAAAGGAAGGGGAGTCCATTTCAGCAGACATGGCTGAGTTGAAGCCATTAAACAAGTGTTGCCAGTTCGGTGCTGGACTTGATGACACACAGAGATCGTTTAGTTTATGGAGTCTTCCAAGCAAGCATTCAAAAATGGCTCCTAACTGAAGCACAACTCACATTTGAAAGAACAGTTGAATTGTTGTATCAATGGGAACAGCAGACAGAGATGCAATTGGAATGCAGTCAGGAGTGAAGGTGAGCGTGAACAAAACTGCAGTGTCTGAACGGAAGCCTGCCTGGCCAAACAAATTACTGTTGCAACAGGGGCTCACATACACCAGACCAATACAGAAAGTGGCAGAAAATGCCACAAAGTAGGCATGTCGAGCAGACAAAAATAAATGGACTTCACAGGGAAGAGAAAAAGGATAAAAGTTGTACTTTCAAAAAGAGCACTAATCTGCATGCTGTAGATGAAAAATCTGATAATTATGAGAGTGACACAGGAATGGGTAGACTTGAGGTTTAATGTAAAAACTAACAAGGGACGAGGAATTTGGCTTATACTAGAAGTGGATGGAAATTAATTAAAATGGAATTGGACAATGGCTCAACTATTTCCATCATTCCACAAAATGAGTTTGAACAGCATTTCAAAGATACTGAACTGAAGCCTGCAAATATCCAACTAAGAACTTATACTGGAGAAAAGATAACTCCTGTGGGAATGACATTCATAGCAGTGAAATTCAACAACCAACAAACCATATTGGGTTTGTATGTGGTAAAAACAGAAGGGCCAGCATTTGGGGGTTGTGATTGGCTGAGACAACTACAACTTGATTGGAGATCCATCCACCATTTGCACGTCACATCCCCTGTAACAGAGTCATCTGAAAGTGAATTAAGGAAATTACTGCATGATGCCACAGCAGTGTTCAAGGGTAGTGTTCAAACATATCAAGGGTAAAATAGTGTTGACTAAAATTGCCACGCCCACATATTACAAAGCCCGTCTGGTCCCTTATACAATCCGTGATATAGTACTCAGTGAGCTAGATCGCATGGTGGCTGAAGGTATTCTTTCCAAGGATCTGTAGAGCCCATGGACAATGCCGGTGGTCCCAGCAGCCAAGAAGAATGGGTCTGTCAGGATCTGTGATGAGTTTAAGGTCACCATCAACTCAGTACTGAAAGCTGATCAATCCCTCTGCCCAGGATAGAGGATATCATTGCAAACCTTTCTGCAGGGAATCACTTCAGCAAAGTGGACTTAGTTGAGGCCTACCTACAGATGGAGATGGAAGAAACGGGGAGAAGAATCAAAGTGTTTCTCACCATAAACACTCACCAAAGGACTTTTCACTGCAATATGATTACTTTTGGGGGTAGCATCTGGTATATTAGTCATCCCTGGTATAAATGGAAGGTCTGACTTGCCTTCATTTTCCTCAGATGCCTTACTATAGAGATGACTGCTAGATCCTAAGCACTGGAAACAGCATTCTCCTCCTCTAGATTGATCTTCCTCCAGACCTACTTCTGAAGTTAACTTCCACGGAGATGAGAGGAGATGAGCTCTGAAATGTAATTCCAGCAGGAATTAGACAGCTGAAGGTCTACTCTGAAAGGTATAGTTGAAGCATGTCTGGCTTGCAGTGGCACGGCTCACCCCTTCCTTTCTGCACAGGAGCACCAGCCTGCAGTCTCTGTTCCAACCTGGAGTGGTGTTTGAATTTTAATGCTTCCGATTAAATAAGATTGTTGGCAGAGCCCAGCCACCACTAAGATAAAAAGGATATAAACCTGGGGCACTTTCCTAATGAAATATTGAACAGAATTAGCTTTCAGTGGAGGCGTACTGATCTCTATGGTGTACAATCATTCGGTCCATTTTACCTCCACTTTGAACTGGATTCATATCAGCACATCCTAACACATAAATGGCTGCCTGATTCATAGATTTATCCGGTTAATCTGTCAGACCTGTAACAAATGAGCAGCTTTTCAGTTCTGAAACCCGCCAGCCGGCAGACGATCTAATGAATGAATTTCTCAGCCCACTACCTTGGTCTGAGGCGGGGTGGCAATCCCTGCGGCAGAGATAAAATAGGTTTAAGCTAGCTTGGGGAATGTCTCGGATAAAAACTGAGGTTAGGCTGGTTTGTAGATTGTAATGTTTGGGTGTAAATTACAATGTTAATAACTTTTCATTGAATATTTTAAGGGAAGAACTGCACACACCAATCTTTGTAACTTGACTCCCCACCTGGAGGAGTCACCTATAAAAATTTGGTTCATAATTGAGTAACAATAACTGTATCCTCTAATTATTGAATTGTCTTACAATGGTGCTTGGGTTAGTAGAATGTGTGAGTATCTTTTAGGTTTAATTCCTCATTAACTTAAACACTACATGGTTTCCTAGTACACAGCTAGGTGTCTGGTGATGAATGTTTACCGAAGATTTTGCATAGTTGTTGGGCAAGTGTGATTAATTACCAGTCACAAGGGTCTGGGTCTGGAAGTAGACAAGGCGAGGGTTGTTGGTTGAATCCACTTATTGGTTTCTTGGTGCCATGGTTACAGTGCAAGTAACTCCAGCCGTGCATTGAAATCTCAGCACTGCAGGTCGTGAAGCTACTTTGTTAAATCCAGTACTTTATGACGAAACCAGCTCACAGGCGATTCCAAGTATGCAGCTGTCTCGTGAGGCTTTGGAGCGTAGTCTAGTAAGTCACTGAGTAAGAGAAATGGTGAATGCTGTCCTGCGCCAACTCCAAACGCAAAGGAACTGCCGATTATGGAGAGAACTAGAAGACATCACATTGTAGTACCAGCTACCCGGGTTCAATTCCCACTGATATCCGTAAGGAGTTTGTGCGTTCTTCCCCTGACCACACGAGTTTCCTCTGGGCGCTCCGGTTTCCTCCCACTTCCCCAAGATGTATGGATTTGTTGCTTAAATGGCCACATGAGCATTGGAGGCTGTAACCGTAATGCATGTCTAAATGATAAACTAAAATGATGCAATCGATTAAATAAATTGTCACTTGAATATAAATGGAAAGTAACAATTGCAGATAAAAATAGATTGAAGGTTGCAGTGGCAGTCAGAATCAGGTTTAATACCATTGGCATAGGTCATGAAATTTGTTGCTTTGCAGCAGCAGTACACTGCAATACTTAATAATAGAAACTATAAAGTACAAGGAGACTATGTATAAATTTTAAATCAAATAAATAGTCAAAAAGAGAGCAAAAGATAGCGAGGCAATGAGGTATTTTGCAGGAGGAAAGGCTGTAAAATCCTCGGTGACCAAGATGTTGTGGAAGATTGGAGCATTCGGGACTGGAGTTGGAGTAGGCTGTTTAGCTCCCAAGCTTGCTCTATTATCCATGAAATTGCAGCTGATATATAGCTTAACTCAATTTACCCCCACTTTGCCCAGAATCTAAAACAAGGCATTAGTCTCAGATTTAACATTAACAATTGAACCAACAACTGTTGCAGTTTGTGGAGGAGAACTCGAAGTTTTCACCCTAAATTCCTCCAAGTCCTAGTTTTTCCAATTTAAAAAACTTCATATTTTAACTTTATAAATGATATAATATCTCCTTGTAACTTAGCCCTTTGAATCCTGGAATCATTCTGATGAATCAGTGACAATCCCCTGTACCTATTGTCAAGACCACCTTCCCATTCTTCTCAATGCTCTGGAGTATTGGCCCCGTCTTCCTACAACAACTCTATTATCCCGAGTAACAATTCAGTGAGCATTATTGCACACCCCTCCACTGCAATAATTAACTGCCTTAGCTAGACAGAGCAGACCAGTACTCAGTATTCCAGAAGCTGCCTCACCAGGGCCCTATATAATTGGAGCAGCATGTCTCTACTCATGCACTTAAATCCTTTTGTAATAAAGACCAATGTACCATTTCCCTTCCTAATTGTTTCCTGTTAGCTTTCAATGATTCATGTACAAGGACACCTAGGTCCCTCTGAACACCAACACCATTCAACCTCCTCTAATATAATTACTATTTTTGTGTTAATTTTCATATCCACACTCTTCTTTAGCTTTTACTATTTTTTAATTTTAATCTCCGAGCCACCTGGATTAGTTCTAATCAGCACCTTTCGTCCTGCTTCATCAGCTTGTGTCGTGCTACCTCCACCTCGCTAATGATCCCAGGCAGTTAATTATTGCTAAACTGAGCAGGTGCCTCCAGGGTATGAATTGCTCCTATATTATGCCAGAATCCTTTCTGAACAACTCCTACAAATCTTTTGCCAATTTATCCATTAGCTGGGCATTCTCCATCTTATCGCATTAGTCAATCTTAACTAATTCGAGAATCTTAGCAGCTGTATAGCATTCCTCTCCTATGAATGCTGCATCATTAACCTGATCAGGCAATGCTGCCAAATGCTCCTGAACCTTGACGCTTAATTAAATCTACTTTATTGCTCATTACTAAATCAAAATCCCAAAAGGCTTGCCTGATCATTAGTTAAGAATGTATTGTTGGAGATGATCAAATAAAAATAATAAAGTCTCTCCCCCCACCCCCCAGATGCTGAACAATTCTTTGTTTTTGTTTAAGATTTCCACAACCCACAATACTTTGTTTTCCTACGGAAGTTTATTGGATAGCGGATTCCGCCTGATTTTTCCTTACTGCGAAACTAAGCTCAGTTGCAAACCGCAGTGCCCTCTAGTGGCAAATGCGAGATCTGCTAACTTGAAATGTCAGTCGTCCATATCCAAACATAGTTGCTGAAAGTGCAATGAGAGCTTGCATCACCATTCTGATCGGCAGGAAAACTCTGTTGCAAGGATTAGACATCCTTTAGGATTACTTGAATCTTTGAAATTTATTTTTTTTTAAACCCAAACTGAAATAGTCTTTCACCATGAATTCAACTGAAAAGCCATTTCTTAGTCATTGAAGGGAGGATGTTGTAGGCACTGAAGATTCAGAGCAAAATCTAAGACTAAAAAAATCCAAGTGCTTGAAAGACTATCTTGGTTTTGTGCATTCATGAATTGACTTAATAGACATTGGATTGCCTCTGGCAGATTTTACAGGAACAAGAGCAAAACTGGTACTATAGGTAAGTGCATCAGCAAGAACTTAAGGACCCCCAGAAGACTAAATGAACATAACACAAATGTTCATGACAAATGGCAAAATCGGCAGCTGAAATGCCTCAGGCTGCAGTGAAAAGCAAGTCAGCTGCAAACAATGTTCCACATGAAAGGACAGTGTTAATCTGCATCCGAGTTATGGGAGGAAAACCCCTGGTGGAAGATCTGAATTCAGACACAAGTTAACACCTTTGGTATCAGAGCTTTGTAATTTGGTTTCAATACCAATTTTAGCTCAAATTGGAGGCATAGGATTGTATGTAATGAATGAATATCATTCAAGATCTGAGCTCTAAGATTCATTAATTTTGCATATTAATCTAATTCAAATTAATTACAATAATGTTTTGTCAAGGCTTACCATTTTTAAAAAAAGTCTCCATTTAGAAAATAGTCTATGCTTTTATTTATTCTACCATATACTCCCAACACTATTTGATCTGCCACTTCTTTACCTTCATATTTCATCCTTATGGCTTTTAAGTTGCCTTCTGTTGGTTTTTAAAAGCTTCCAAATCCTTTAACTTCCCACTAATTTTTGCTCTATTATATGCCCTCTCTTTTGCTTTTATGTTGGTGTTCACCTCCTGTGTCAGCCATGATCACGTCATCCTGCCTTTAGAATACTTCTCCTTGGGATGTGTCTATCCTGCTCCTCCGAATTGCTCCCAGAAACTCCAACCCTTGTTGCTCTGCTGTCACCCCTGCTAGCATCACTTTCCAATCAATTTTAGCCAGCTCCTCTCTCGTGCCTCTGTAATTCCCTTTACTCCACTGTAATAATGACATATCTGACTAGCTTCTTCTCCTTAAATTACAGGGTGAAATCTATCATAATATGACCACAAATTCTTGAGGATTCCTTTACCTAAAGCTCTCTAATCATACCTGGTTCAGTACCACAGCACCCAATCCAGAAACGCTGATCCCCTACTGGACTCAACCTCCAGCTGCTCCAGAATCCACCTCGCAGGCATTTCACAATTTCTCTCTTGGGATCCAGCATCAACTTAATTTCCCCTATCGACCTGCATATTGAAATCCCCCATGCCTTTTGACATGCCTTTCCCATCTCCTGCTGTGATTTGTAGCCCACATCCTAGCTACTGTTCGGAGCCTGTATATAACTCCCATCAAGGTGTTCCGACCCTTGCAGTTTCTTAACTCTACCCACAAGGATTCTACATCTTCCTGTCCCATGTCACCTCTAAGCATTTGATTTGAATTCCCCCCCCCCCAACAGTGCAATGCTGCCCCCTCTGCTTACTTGCCAGCCCTTTTGACACAATGTGTATCCTTGGATGTTCAGTTCCCAGCTAACTTCTTTCAGCCATGATTCAGTGATGCCCACAAGTCACACCCGCCAATCTTTAGCTGCACTACAAGGTCTACCTTATTGAGTGTGCGTTCAAATAACACCTTCAGCCCTGTGCTCGCTGCCCTTTTTGAATTTGTCCCCATGTTACACTGCAACTCATCCCACTGACTGTAATTTTCCCCTATCATCAGTCTGTCTTTCCTGACAGTCTCACTACAAACTGCTCTTTCATCCCCCTTCCAAATTAGTCTAAACCTTCCCCACCAGCTCTAGCAAACCTGCTTGCAAGGATATCGGTCCCCCTTTTGGTTCAAATGTACCTCATCCCCAGTAGAGATTCCAAAGATCCAGAATACCAAAACCCTGCCCCCTGCACCAGTTCCTCAACCATGCAGTCATCTGCCAAATCATTCTATTCTTACCCTCACTGGGGTGTGGCACACGCAGCATTCCAGAGATTACCATGCTAGAGATTCTGCTTTTCAGTTTCCAACCTAGCTCTCTAAATTTTTTTGTCAGGACCCCCTCTCTTTGCCTGCCCATGTCATTGGTGCCAATATGTACCGACTGCTGGCTGCTCACCCTCCCTCTTTAGAATGCCAAGGACCCAATTCCAGACATTCCTGACGCTGGCACCTTGGAGGCAACATACCATCTAGATGTCTCTATTGTGTCCACAGAACCTCATGTCCACTCCTCTAACTATATAATCCCCTATTACTACTACAATCCTCTTCTCCCCCCTTCCCTTCCGAGCCACAGTGCCAGAATCCCACCTGCTGCAGCCTCCCTCGGTTAGATCGTTCCCTGCCCCCAGTCTCTAAGGTAACTGAGGGGAATAGCCAGAGAGGTATTCTGCACTGGCCGTTTATTTCTTCTCCCTCTCTTGATAGTCACTCAGATACCTGCCTAATACAGCTTAAGGGTGACTCCTTCCCTGTAGCTCCTGTCTATCACCTCCCCAGCCTCCCGTATGAGCAGAAGGTCATTGAGCTGCAACTCCAGATCAACACATTGTGAGGAGCTGCAGGCCGGTTTACCCGGTGCATGTGTGGTTATCTGGGAGGCTGGAGGTCTCACAGAATTCCCACATCTCACACAAAGAACACAACACAGACCCTAGAGTCATCCTCACTGCTCTACGTACTAACAGACAAAGAGTGAAGAAATTTACTGAATACATACCTTGCCCAAGTCTGATGAGCCAAATCCTCCCCACTCTAACACTGATCCCTTCATGCAATGGCCACTGCACTTGTCCCTACCTTATTTTTTTAAATTTACCCTTGCTAATGAATCGCTATTTGATTAGGCTGCCAGTAAACGCTGAAAGCCTGTGTTAAATCTCACGCATGGACCTGTGAGTTGCCTCTCTCGAACCCAATTCCATCGGGCCACCAGAAGAACACAATGAAAAGAATCGGAAAGTACATCAGGATGGGAGGATGCCACGGCATCTGAACACGACCCACAATGAACTTGCAATTTGGTTTTATTAATGACTCACAAAGAATTCTTCAGCACAGTAACTGAGTGCAGAACAAATATATTAATGATGATGTTTCTTATACTCACCTTTGATTGCAACATACAGAGAAAAAGCAATTATCCAACCTCAGAAAATCGTGCGAAGTGCGAGCTCAGCCATTTCTCACTGCACGGATCTATAACTTACCTTCTGATTCGGGCTGGAACAGGCACTTGATTTTTGTGATAGAAGCTGTTTCATCATAAAAATAATATCAAACAACAGAAGTTCAGCACATTCATAAGATAATCTTTTGCCTAGTATTGTAGGGAAGTCATTGACAAATTCCAAAGAAAGAAAATAATAAATTAACAGATTGAATGCTTTCAGGGACAGACTGAGCATTAATCTGCCAATATTAATGTTGAAAAACTGTTTATTAACTCAGATTAATGAACAACCTATGGTACAGCTCAGCTGTTTTCACTGTGGTTCGAAGTGAAGCATCTCTCACTACACAGCTGTCCTACAGTAGACAAATATTAGATCAGCCGGATGCAAAGACTGTCAGACACTAAAGGAAAACCCTGTGGTGGTTGCTTCTTAGTTCTAGTGTCTTCTGTGAAGTTTTGAGTTAGTTTCCTCCCTATGGATTGCAATCAAATATAGAATTTTTTTTGGAGATCATTTTGTTTCTAAGATTCAAACAGTAACATTGAAGTGAGGTAGTTTTCATGGGTTCAATGCCCATTTAGGAATCGAATGGCAGAGGGGGAAAAGCAGTTCCTGAGTCGCTGAGTGTGTGTCTTCAGGCTTCTGTACCTCCTTCCTGACAGTAACGATGAGAAGAGGGCATGTCCTGGGTGATGGGGGTCCTTTATAATGGATGCCACCTTTCTGAGGCACCACTCCTAGAAAATGTCTTGGATACAATGGAGGCTAGTTACGAAGATGGAGCTGACTGATTTAAAAACTTTCTGTAGCTTCTTTCGATCCTGTGCAGTAGCCCCACCCCCCATATCAGACAGTGATGCAGCCTGTCAGAATACTCTCCACAGTACATCTGTGGAAGTCTGCTTATTGTTGGTGACAAACCAAATCTCCTCAAACTCCCCATGAAATATAGCCACTGCTTTGTCTTCTTTATAGCTGCATGAATATGTTGGGACCAGGTTAGATCCTCAGAGAGCATGACACCCAGGAATCTGAAATTGCTCATTCTCTCCACTTCTGATCCCTCTACAAGGATTGGCTTGTGTTCCCTTGTCTTACCCTTCCTGGTCCATAATCAGCTCTTTGGTCTTGCTGACATTGTGTGCAAGGTTGTTGCTGCCACACCCCTCAACTAGCTGGTATATCTTGCTCCTGTGCGCCCTCTTGCTTACTGCTCCCAAGGGAAGGCCCCTGTGTTTGAATAATCTCTCTTCTCGATGCTGTTGGAGGGTGGTGCAAGGTTTAATCAATGTGGTTTGTGGATTGGACTTTAGTTCGCATTATTTTCTAGTTTATGGTAGCCTCTTTTTCTGTTGTTATTTTGGGCAACTTTGAATTGGGGCAGCCTGCCAATAATGAACACTGAGCTGAACTGAATATGGTCTCTTTGATTCTGTTTTATATTCTGTGTTCTTGCTCGGTGTTTCTTGTTGCTGTTTGAGCGAGGGGAATTCAAAGGGGTTTCGTGGCTGTTTGTGTAGAAGACGAATCTCAGCGTCGTGTACTGCAGATGTATTTGTAATAAATGTACTTTGAACCTTTTGAACGGGGCACTTTATGTTGTTTGGCAGCCTCAGTTTTGTGCACGACCCATGATATGGGAAAGTGGGATGTGTCTGAAACAAGGAAAGGTCTGCAGATGCTGGAAATCCAAGCAGCACACACAAAATGCTGGAGGAACTCAGCAGGCCAAACAGCATAGATGGGAAAAAAAAAGACACCTATGGACATTGGTCCTGCCGAAGAGTCTTGGCCTGTACTCTTTCCATAGACGCTGCCTGGCCACTGAGTTCCTGCAGCGTTTTGTGAGATGTGTCTGACACTACTTCGGGCCATCTCATAATGGCTGTTCTCGCAAGAGCTATTAAAGACCGCCGGCTTGCAAGATATATCAGCTTCCCACTTTAACCATTCTATTGAGTGAATCCACTGGACTGTTCCATTGAGGAGCCTCAATAGCAGCTCGATTCCAAATGAGAGCTTTCCACCGTCAGTCACCTTGAAGCCCACCACTGGTGTTCATTTTCAAGATGATGGGAAGTGGGGAGGGGCTGTTATGTTTACACCACTCATTGCCAATTTCCAAGGTAATTATTTGGACATATAAAATTAGGAGTGGGGATATGTCACTTGACCCCTCTGCTGCTTTCTGCCATTCGATAAGATTGTTGGAAATGGAACTGGTTTATTAGTGTTACATGTACTGAGATAGTGAAAAGTTTGTTCGTACAGATCAAATCATTACACAGAATATTGAGGCAGAGCAAGGTAAAACAATGACAACGATCACAATGAAATCGATTTGAAGTCAATCCACAGTCCGGACACCTGACCCATTGAATTTCTCAAGCAGTTTGTCTTTTGCTCCAGATCCCAGCATACACGGACTTTTGTAATCCCCCAGTGTTGTGGTGAATCTCTCTATCGCTACCGCATCTTTCATCTCCAAGCTCCTCGACCTGGCGCTCAACACAAGCAACTCAGACTGGATCCTTGACTTCTGACCAACAGCCTGCAACCAGTAAGGATAGGCAATAACACTTCTGCCATGATTATCTTCAACACTGGGGCCCACGAGGCTGCAGCCTCCGCCCCCTACTTTACTCCTCACACACACTGACTATGTGGACAGATTCCCCTCTAACTCTATCTACAACTTTGCAAACGATAGTCCTACAGTGGAGCAAATCTCAAATAACAAAGAGTCATAGTACAAGGTGACGACCGAGAACACGGTGTCATGACGACCGCATTTCCTTTAATGCTGCCAAAACAAAAGAGCTGATCATTGACATCAGCAAGCAGGCAGTGCACATGATCACGTTTACATTAATGGAGCTGAGATTGTGTTGGTTAAGAGCTTCAAGTTCCTGGGAGTGAACATCACAAATAGCCTGTCCTGGGCCATGGCCAGGAATGCACACCGGTTTCTCTACTTCCTCAGGAGGCTGAAGAAATTTCTCATGTCCCACCAACCTTAGTAGATGCACCATAGAGAGCATTGCATCTATAAGGATCATGGCTTGGTATGGAAACTCGTCTCCCAAGACCGCAGAGAGTTGTGAATTCGGCTTAGTACATCAAGAGAACCAGCCCCCCCTCCATGGATTGTGTGAGTGTTGCTCTGGATTTCCAGCATCTGCAGTAGCTCGTGTTTATGATTTGCTCTCCCCCCTAGACTTCATCTACAATTCTCGCTGCACCAGTGCAATCAAAGCCTCCATCCACCCCAGTCGTTCTCTCTTCTCCACCCTCCCATTAGGCAAGAAACAAAAACATGACAGCACATACCACCAGGCTCAAAGACAGCTTGTCCTGATAACTGCTGTTGTTAAGACTATTGAATGGTTACTCGTAAAATACGATGGATTTTTGACCTCACAATCTAATTCGTTCTGGTTTTTCACCTTATTGTCTGCCTGCATTGCACTCACTCTGGAGCTGCAGTTTGTTATTACTTTGTCCTCGTACAACCTCAATGTACAGATGTGACAAAATTATCTATATGAATGGCATGCAAAATAAAGATTTTCATGTAGCTCAGTACGTAAACTAATTTACCAATTTTACCAGTCGTGTGGTGACCAAAACTATACACTACAAAGTGCGGCCTAATCAATGTTTCATACAGCTGCGATATGATGTCACAACTCTTAGATTCAATGCCTCGGTCTATGAAGGCAAGCATAATAAATGCCTTCTTCACTACTTTATCCACCTTTCACTGATGCAACTTTCAGTATCTGTGCAAGGTTCCCTAAATCCCTGCCATTTACTCTGTATGCCCTACCAGAATCTGATTTCCATACCTAGATGAGATTTCACCAATATCCTATTTAGCTGAAGCATAACCTCCCTACTTTGCTACTCAATTCCCTTGCAAAACATGAAAACATTTTTTTTTATTTTTATTTTTTTTTTAAAGTTTACCTATTTGCTGAACCTGCATCCTGCACTAATCCTGAACTAATCATGAATGATGACAACAGATCCCTCTGCTTCTCAGAGCTCTTCAACCTCTCACCATTTAGATAATTTTTTTTTGCTTTTCCTGCCAAAAAGGAAAATTTTGCAGAACAGGCTCCTCTGGACCAACAGGAAACTGCCCAGCAACCCAACTTTTTAACCCTAGCCTAATCAGAAGACAATTTACAATGGCCAATTAACCTATTAACACTGTTACGAAGGATGAACAACTCTGATGGGCAGAAGGGTGCAGAGTCGCCCATGCCCCCCCCCCCTTTGGAGAATCGCAAATCGCTACTATTTCAATGCTGTTATCAAGGAAGTAAGAGAGACAAGAGGAAATCTGCCAGGGCAGTTGTTATTGATAACAGCCCATGAAAGTTAATGAGAGAGAGACACACAGCTAAGAGTTACCCAGGGTGAATGGCTCCTACTAACAAAAAGAGGAACGGAACCATTGATTACTGCTATTGTCTTTTGGAGAAGGATTGTTTACTTGGTACTGTTCTATTCATTGAAACCCCTCAGGGCGCAAGCAGAATGGGCTGGTTTGATGGGTTACATCATCCCAACCTGATTGACACCTGAGACCCCGTGAGTGGGGATAAAAGTGAGGTCTGGGATAACACCCCTCAGACGCACCAGGAGAAACATTAGTGAGCATCAGAACCCCCACGAGACAGGGTGGGAGATCGGAGACCGAACGAAGGGTCTGTAAATTTTAACTCACAGTGTTATGTAGCGAGACCAGTGGGGGCTTGTGTGTGTGTCCACCCTTGCCTGGGTGACGAGTCCACCACGGAAGAGCGGTCTAGCTAAAGGATGGAGGGGTCATACCTGAATGGCCACAACAACAACGCATCAACGGATCAAAATCATAAAGGAAGGTTGGCAAGATAATAGCTGTTAATGTTCACACGTTTTCTCTCTCTCTCTCTCCAACAATTGCAACACATCGACAAACAACTACCGCAGCCTGCATGAACATCCCCTAGACAACGATAGAGCTTGTTTCATTAGTGATTATTATTATACCCGCACTTTTAGGTTTAGTATTGCCAACGTATATTCTCTGTATATTTGCATTGATATTATTTTGTATATTTTTGCTAATAAATATTGTTGAAAATAGTATCATCAGACTCCAATGGATACTCCTATCTTTGCTGGTAAGACACCCAGTTACGGGGTTTGTAATAGCACTTACATCTTTGGAATGTGGGAGGAAACCCAGTCGCTTCACGGAAGCACGTACAAACCTCATACAGACGGTGCTGGAATTGAACTCTATATACAAGAGGGGCGGGTTGCATTTGAATCCAAGGGGGGACCAATATCCTTGCAGGCAGATTTTCTAGAGTTGACGAATATGTCAGGGGGATGGGAACCAGGATGATAGAGTTGAGGATGAGTCAGCAGGTTTACAAATAGATGATGGGTGCAAAAGGAATTCAAGGACGGACAAACCAATGATTGGGTACAAATGCAGACAGAGCAAAGAGTTAAATTGTACCAGAGGCAAATTTCATAAGGGCAAAGAATACAGGACTGAAGGTGTTGTATTTAAATGCAAGTAGCATTCGGAATAAGGTGGATGGCGCAGTTAGAGACAGGTCGGTATGACGTTATGGCCGAAAGGCAACCATAGTTTAACATCAAAGGATATGTTGTATTGAAAGGACAGGCAGGAAGGCATTGGCAGTGGTGTGGCTCTGTTGGTCCAAGATGGAATTACATCTTTAGAAAGAGGTGAATCTTTGTGGGTGGAGTTAAGAAACTGCAAGGATGAAAAAAAAAACCATATGGGAATCATATATCCGCCTCCAAATAGTAGACAAGATGTGGGGTTGAAATTGCAAAGAGCTGGAAAAGGCATGTAATAAGGGTAATGTCACGATTTTAATGAGGATTTTCAATATGCAAGGGGATTGGGAAAATTAGGTTGGTGTCCCATCGTAAAAGAGGGAAGTTGAAGGCCTACGAGATGGCTTTTTATAGCAGCTTGTGCTTGAGCCTATTAGGGGAAAGGCCACCTTAGATTGGCAACACACACAAAATCCTGGTGGAACACAGCAGGCCAGGCAGCATCTATAGGACGTTTCGGGCCGAGACCCTTAGATTGGCAGTTGTGGAATAACCCCAATTTTATTAGGGAGATTCATATAAAGAAAGCCTTAGCAGGCAGTGATCATAATATGATTGAATTCATACTGCAGTTTGAGAGGGAGAAGCACAAGTCACATGAATCAGTGTCACAATGGAAGAAAGGGAATTACCGAGGCATGAGAGGGGAGCTTGCCCAGGTGGATTGGAGGGGGAGCGGAGGTAACTGAAGTCTCTGGGAACAGTTCACAAGGTGCAGGATAGATATGTCCCGCAGAAGAAGTTCTTAAATGGCAGGGGTAGGCAGCTGTGGCTGACAAGGAAAATTAAGGACTGCATAAAAGCCAAGGAAAGGGCATATAAGGTAGCAAAAGTGGGTGGGAAGTTGGATGATTGAGAAGCTTTTAAAGTCCAACAAGAGGCAACTAAAAAGCTACAAGGGAAAAGATAAAATACAAGGGCAAACTAGCCAGTAATATAAAGCAGAATACTAAAAGTATTTTCAGTTATATAGATAATAAAAGGGAGGTAAGAATTGATATTGGGCCACTGGAAAATGATGCTGGTAAGGTAGTAATGGGGACAAAGAAATGGCAGATGAATCTGTTAAGTACTTTGCTTTAGTCTTTATCATGGAAGATGTTAGTTGTATTCCAGAGGTCTGTGAGTGTCAGGGCAGGGGAGTGAGTGCCGTTGCTATTACAAAGGAAAAAGTGCTAGGCAGACTGAAAGTTCTTAAGGTGGATAAGTCACCCGGACCAGATGGACTATAACCCAGAGTCCTGAGAGAGGTTGAAGAGATAATAGATGCATTGGACATGATCTTTCAAGAATCACTTGATTCTGGCATGATCCCAGAGAATTGGAAAATTGCAAATGTCATTCCACTCTAAGGAAGGAAGGAAGGCAAAAGAGGGGAAATTATAGGCCAGTTATCTGAACCTCAGTGTTTGGGAAAGTGTTGGAATGTATTTAGGATGAGATTTCGGGGTACTTGGAGACTAATGATAAAATAAGTAAAAAGTCAGCATGGTTTCTGTAAAGGGAAATCTTGCCTGACAAATCTGTTTGAGTTCTTCAAGGAAGTTACAAGCAGGACAGACAAAGGAGAGACAGTGGATGTCATTTACTTAGATTTTCAGAAGGCATTTGATAAAGTGTCTCACATGAGGCTGCTTAACAAGATAATATCCTTTAGCATTACAGGAAAGATACTGGCATGGATAGAGGAATGGCTGACAGGCAGGAGGCAGTGAGTTGGAATTAAGGGGACCAGCTCTGGTTGGCTGCCAGTGACCAGAGGTGTTCCTCAGGGGTCAGTATTGAACCACTACTTTTCACATTGTTTGTCAATGATGTAGATAGTGGAATTGATGTCTTTGTGGCAAAGTCTGTCAATGATAGGTGGAGGGGTAGTAGTGCTGAGGAAGCAATGTAACTGCAGCAGGACTAAGACAAATTGAAAGAATGGGCAAAAAAAAGTAGCAGATGGAATACGGTGTTGGGAAATTTATGATCATGCATTTTGGTAAAAGGAACAATAGTGCAGACTATTATCTAAATGTGGAGAAAATTCAAACATCAGAGTACAAAGTGACTTAGGAGTCCTCGTGCAAGACTCCCAGAAGGTTAATTTACAGGTTGAATCTGTGGTAAAGAAGGCAAATGCAATGTTGGCATTTATTTCAAGGGGAATAGAATATAAAAGCAAAGAGATAATGTGAGGCTTTCTAAGACACTGGTCAAACCTCACTTGGAGGGTTGCCAACAGTTTTGGCCCCATATCTCAGAAAGGATGTATTGTCATTGGAGAGAGTTCAGAGGTTCACGAGGATGATTCCAGGAATGAAGGGGTTAACATTTGAGGAGTGTTTGGCAGCTTTGGGCCTGTACTCACTGGAATTTATAAGAATGTGTGGGGATCTTTTTGAAACCTACTGAGTGTTGAAAGGACTGGATAGGGTGGATGTGGAGAGAATGTTTCCTCTGGTGGGGGTATCCAGAACTAGGGGACACAGCCTCAAAACTGAGGTGTGACCTTTCTAAGAACAGAAGTAAGGAGGAGTATTTTTTAGCCGAAGATTGGTGAATCTGTGGAATGTTCTGCCACAGACAACGGTGGAGGCCAAGTCTGTGGATATATTCAAAGCTGAAGTTGATAGATCCCTGATTGGTTGGGGCATCAAGGAATATGGAGAGAGCAGGTGTATGGAGATGAAAGGGATCCGGGATCAGCCACGATGAAATGCCAGAGTGGACTCGATGGGATAAATTGCCTAAATCTGCTCCTATGTCTTATGGTCTAATAAAGTCATGCTAACCACTGTGCTACTCTAACAACCCTTGTACCCCCTATATGTATATCCCTTATACCTTCCTATCCAATCACAACTCACTTTCCCACCTCTCTTTGCATTATCTGCAAATTTCTCTACCTTACCTTCCATGTCCTTAACTAAGCAATTTAAATAAACTGTATAAAAAAAAGAGGCCTTGGCACTGATCACAGAACAGAACTGATTACATCTTGTTAACCTGAAAAGCCAGTGGTGCCTCCTCAGTTTCCTGTTAGCTGTCTAATCTCTGTGCTAATGTGTCTCCTTCTACACCATGAACTTTTATATTCCTCAATAATTCCTGCTGCGGCACCACATCCACTGGAAGCCTAAACTGACCGAGCCTCTGTGCTAGGAAAATGGCCACTGAAGTACCCTCCTTGTTTAAACTAATCGCATATTTTGCACTCAGAGTACAGCAAGAAACAATTGGCCAAATATGTGATTACTGCATGGAATTTACTTTTGATATTTTTGAGATGCATCGTGGAACTGTCCCTTCTGACCCACCGAGCAGAGCCACCCAACAACCCACTGACTTAACCCCAGCATAATTATAGGATAATTTATCATGATCAATTAACCTACTTGTGGTGAACTACATATACCTGTCTGGACACACCCTCCCTGCTGACTGCTCCTGTGGCTCCTCCCACTGACCGTGGCCCCTCCCACAGACCCCGGTATAAAGGCGATTGGAGACACAGCCCCTTCCTCAGTCTCCAGGATGTTGTGTGATGGTCACTTGCTGCTGACGGTGCTTTCTTCCAGCCAATAAAAGCCTACCTTAACCCACGTCTCAGAGTTATTGATGGTGCATCACTACTAACCGGTGTGATTTTGGCCTGTGGAAGAAACCCATGCGCACACAGTAGAACGTGCCAAGTTTCTTACAGAGGACACCAGAATTGAACTCTGAACTCCGATGCCCGAGCTGTAATGGCATTCCGTTAACTGAGATGTTACCATGGTGCCCCCATAAATCATATCAGAAGGAAATCATTTAACAATGCTACCGTCCACAGTACTGACCATCTGTGTTTGAACCAGAGCCTTGATGGATGCTGTTCCTGGCATAAAAGCTAGACAGTTTACTTTCTGGCCAGTATATTTTCATACTAATCCAGATTTGTCAATGTCCTAAAGGAATTCTAAGAATAGGCTTCACATGAACCAAAATAGCCTTGAGGCCTCACCCTTCAGCAAATTTTCATTATAAAATGACAGAAGCTGATTGATTTATAGAAAACCTATCTCTAAAAGTCACACAAAGGGCCATAGATTCATACAGCCCAGCCTGTCTGTGCTGACCAAGGCGCCAATCTAAATGAGTCCCATTTGCCTGTATTTGACCCATATCCTACTAAACATTTCCTATCTTGTTCAAATGTCTTTTAAAAATTGTCATTCTATCTACCTTTACTTCCTCTGGCATATGCACACCAATTTGTTTGAAAAATGTTGTCCTTCAGGTTCCTTTTCAATCTTTCCCACCTCAGATTAAACCTACGCCCTCTAATTCATAATTTTATACACCTCTGTAAGGCAAACTATGGCTGGTAGGGGCTGACGGAGCCAGTGGCGGGGCAAAAGTGATTTCATGCCACTGAGTACTATCGAAATGAAGTCAGTTAAACAGCAGGAAATGCATGTGAAGCATAGAGGTGGGGAAGAGGCTCTTAATGGAGGGATATACCCAACCACATGCAGGTCAAAAAGATTAATTAGGTATCATCAGTTTAATTAGTTCACACAAAATCATTTATCAGTACAGTGTAGACTCTTCCAGCCCTTTGAGCCGAGCTGCCCAAGAAAACCCACAACTCCAATGAACCCTAACCTAATGATGGGACAATTGATAACAACCAATTAATCTAACCGGTATGACTTTGGACCAAGGGGGGAAACCAGAGTACCAGAGGTAAATCCATGCATTCTGCTGAAAGGATGTACAGAGACACCTTACAGAATGGTGCTGGCCTCAGAATACAAGACATCCCTTTAGAACAAAGGCGAGGAGGAATTTATTTAGCCAGAGGGTGGTGAATTTGTAGAACTCATTGCCACCAGCAGCTGTGGAGGACAAATGATTTGTTATATTTAAAGCAGAGGCCTGACGCAGGAGTGTCAAAAGGGTGTGGTGAGAAGGCAGGTGAATAGAGTTGAGAGCGATAATAAATCAGCCATGCCTTTGATCAAATAGTGGAGCAGACTCAATGGACCAAATGGCCTAATTCTGCTCATGTATCTTAATGGTCTCATCTAGTGCAAGATCCCTCAGCACCATACACAGGTGTTAGCCCTTGTCTTTCTAGTCTAGTCTCTTGAATAAGACTTCCAATTCCAATAATCACAAGCTTCCAATTCATTTACTTCATAGAGAACAGATAGATTGCCAAATCAAAATATGACAGTTTTGAGGGATTTAAAATATAAAGAGAAAATGCTGGAAATACTCGGTAACAAGCAGGAACATTGAGGAAAGGAGTCAGTGACCTTTCAAAGGGTTTACCTCAACAAAGCAAAAGATAGACATTAAAAGACCTCAAGAATGGACAAGTATATACTGCAAGTAGGTGCCGAGCTAAAAGAGCTGCCCTTGGAAGGAACAAAGGAGTGAGTGGTGGAATTGGAACAATAAAAAAGTTCACAAAAATGCTAGAAAATATTGAAATATGCGTCACCTTGTCCACATCCAAAAGGAAGAACTGCAGGCCAGAAATTCGGAGCAAATGTTGTTTTCATCCAAAGGTTGAACTTGGCTCCCCTTCCATCAGATGCCAACAGACTCGCTCTCATCACTTGTTAACAATATAAAGAAAATGAATGCTGAAACTAAAGTCTGGGGTGCTGAAGCCCTTACTCTGGCTGGAGAGATACAGGCCCCTGGGGAACATTGTTAGCCACATGAAGTATTCCAAGAAAACATGTGCATGTTTCTACCATCTGCTTTTCATCCTTTAGTCAGCCAACTCTGTTGCCAATTAACCTTTCATATCCTAAGACAAGTTCTCCTGGTAAAAGTTCAGTCATTCTTTGGCTAGGATATCCAAAGTTTCATCCAGCTTAATTTTGAATTTAATAAGAAACTTTTTCTATCACCAAGTGTAAATCAAATTTTTGAATTTTCCAGCTGGGTTCTGACAAGTTTCAAGCTTGGATTGAAGTGTGGAAGCACATTTAAACTCATGACCAATCCTGAACTACAGGCATAGCCAGTGAAACTTGTGCTGAGAAGCAGAATGCTGAAGGCAAATAATGCTGTCCATTTAATTGACTGAAGCATTAACTGAGTCCTCTTACTCCCAGCTTCAAATCTATTTTCCTGAAGCAGTCTGTATGAGGTTCTTGGTAGGGGACTATTATGAATATTTTGTGTGGTTGCAAGCTATTAAAATACTTGCATGCATGGCAGGGGAAGTCTCACTAGAAGGAAATCCATCTGCCCTCCCTTACATAATTGTACAATTAACTTTTCCACCACATATCATAATGGGGGGGGGGGCGGGGCGGGGGGGTGGTGGAGATAGAATGGATGTGGAGAGGAAGATTCCTATAGTGGACCAGAGGGCATAGTCTCAGAATAGAAGGGCACCCCTTTGGAACGGAGACTTCTTTAGCCAGAATGTGGGGAATCTGTGGAATTCATTGCAACCGATGGCTGCAGAGGCCAAAGCATTGTGTATATTCAAAGCAGAAGTTATAGATTCTTGATTAAGAAAGCCAAAGGTTATGGGAAGAAGGCAGGAGAATGGGGTTGAGAAAGATAATAAATCAGCCATGATGGAATGACAGAACGGACTTGATGGGCCAAATGGTCTAATACTGCTCTGTCTTATGGTTTAGAACGCTAACTCGCAAAATGGGTTAATTGCAGCATTTTCAAGGAATACCATCAGTTGCTCATGCTATTCAAGCGCTTCATTTCATACACTTTGTACGCATAAGCTTGCTATGCTTTCAATCTTTCCTCAAACTGGGCAAAGATCAACTGATATTCTTTTGTCTACTTCTGCTTTCAGACTTACCATCTTCAAGGCTCTTGATTCAGAACCCAAGACGTGTAAATTCAACACCCTTGAAACAGATTTCACGAGCAACTTCTCCATCACTTGATGGAAATGCAAAGACACAGAATGACGGGTATAATCTGAGAGAGTCAACATCTCAGGATACATGGAGCTAACTTGTTACCAATGTTACTTTATCAAACATGCCTGAGAGTTGCAGGTGTTGTACAGATCCAGTTGAATTTCTCTTCAGAAACTCATGGGCTGAATCTCTGCTGTATAGTGCATCTACTCTACAGCGAGTTCCACAGGGGAAAACAGATTAATAGTATCAAGGTAAAGATAAAAGATTAGCTTCATTTGTAATATGTACATGGAAATATCATAACATACAGTGAAATGCATCATATCAGCAAGGATTGGGCTGCAAGTGTCACCACTCTTCCAGGGTCAACTTAGCAAGCCCACAACTCATTAACCTCTTTGGAATGTGGAAGAAAACTGGAGCACCCAGAGGAAACCCACGCGGTCACAGGGAGAACGTACAGACTCCTTGGAGACAGCAGTGGGAAGTGAACCCCGATCACAATCACTTGCATTGTAATAATGTTGCACTAACGCTACACTAACATGCTTCCTGTGGAATAGAATGGCAATTCTAAGTAATGGGCAATTCAGATTGCATGTCCAGTGCTCTGATTGTTTAAACTACTTCAGCACAGCACACCAGTTCCTGGAAACAGTGATTGGAAAAGATTTCTCTGAACAATTGATATAGGAATTCCTGATATGAGATCAGACTTCTCTAATCCATTGTTTTTTCTAGATTGCTCTTACAGCTATCCAGTCAGCAGAGACTAAAGGGAAAATAAATACCTTGAACATAAATATCTAGGGTGTTCTTTGGGAGAAGACTGACAATCTGAATTTGATGCATGGTGCATGCATCTTCAAACCACTAATTTGGTTCACTCATAATTCTCCCTTTAAATCAGAGATGTACAGCAAGTTCTGGCCTTGCTGTTGACTTTCATGTCTCTTGAACAAATAAATACAAAAATCAATAGGATGTTGAATTGTACGGTTCTTTAAGAAGCTGTGATAACCTCTACAGCATTCATGAGAATCATCCAAAGATCTACCACCGTGACTACAGGTTCATCCTTAATGCCAAAGTACTAAGTTGTGGGAAATGGAAGCATTGAGCAGACAATTTTGTAGAAGTTTATAGAATAAGTAACGGTAACCAAAAAGGTAAATCCAAAATATTATTTTAAATTGAAAGGAGAAGAGCAGGACAGAGGGTCAGAGTAATAGATAAATGTAGGATTAATACCAGCAGAATCTTCCTCACATTTCGTAAGGGAGAAACCTCTAAGTACTGGAGGAATACATCCTGGAGTGTGTCAAGTCTGAATTGAATGCTTATCAGATAAACTGGGTGGATGGACCAGTAAGGGAGAATGGCACCTTCAGATCAAATCAGCGAGGATTAGGTTAGGAACAGCCCATAAAGTGTCACCACACTTCTGTGCCAATATGGCATTCCTACAGCTTACTAACAACTAACTGCACATCTTTGGAAGGTAATAGAGACAGGTACTCTCACAACAATTAAAAAGCATCCGGATTGGCACTTGAATTGTCAAAACAGTGCTCGATGGACCAAGCACTGGGAAATGGGATTGGTCTAGGTAGGTACTTAGTGGACTGAAGCACATAACTGTCTATTTGTGCATTGGGAATTAGCAGTGGAAGGGAGATTATACAGATTGCATTAAACTATTATAGATAATCAACCAAAATATTTTATATCTGTCATCATAAAGATAGAGAAATACTTTGTCAAAGGATGATGAGAATCGGTAAAATTCTACAAACCAGAAAGTGAAAAGTCTTAAAGCACACCTACAGGCCATTCAATCCAATAAGTGTATGCCAACCAGTGCCCAGCCAGCTGGTCCCAGTTTCCTGCACTCAGCCCATGTCCCTCCAAGCCCCACCCTGGTGCTTCTTAAATGGTATTACTGTACATGCCTCAACAACTTCTTCCGGTGCCTCATTCCATTTACTCACCAACAGGAAAGAAAGTAAATATTAGTAAGTCATGTGGACCAGGTCTGATACATCCTCACAATTAAAAGTGAAAGTAGTGATACTTTTGTTGATATTTTTCAGAGTTCCAGAACTCCAAAAATATCCCAAGGACCTGAGAGAACAGCAAATGTAATCATTGATTTGAAATTAAAGAATTGGCAATTCTCCTCCAGTTTGTTTGGAAAATTGCTTTTGTGAAATTAATGGGATGTTCTAAATAAACATCAAGGAGGGTTCAAGAAGACATCTTCTCAATACCTTCGAAGTGAACAATTAGGAACAGGCTTTGGTAGAGAAGCCCATAGTGGAATGGAAGAAAAATGGAAGAGTTACAGATGTATGTGGGAAGAGACTGAATCAGGGAAGATAAAAAAGAGGGAAGTTAGGGGAAATTAGCACTGTAGGGAATGCAAATCATAAACAGATTCTGCAGATGCTGGAAATCCAGAGCAGAACACACAAAATGCTGGAGAACTCAATATGTCAGGCAGCATCTATGGAAGTGAATAATCAAAGTTTCAGGCCAAGACTAAGGTCCTGATGAAGGGTCTCAGCCTGAAAGGATGAAAGCATTTCTGAACACATTGAAAAAGTGTGCAAACTTTCCCAGTACTGTGACTTTAGAGATGAACTTTCTGATGCACTAGGGACAGGCTTATATGTGGCATGCATAGTCAAAGTACTCAAGAAAGACTGCTGTCAGAAAGAGACCTAACCTTAAAATGGGCATTGACCATTGCAATATCATTAGAGACTGCAGCAAAGGATGCAGCAGAACTAAGGAAAAGGAGGTTAGAATGTGAAATGCACAAAAGGTCCCTAAATGGTGTAAAAAGCCAAAAACTTTAATCAATGTGGCAAATCCTCCCATGATGCAAATAGTTGAAAGAAGAAGTTTGCAGAAAGTGTCTCAGACAAGGTCACATTGAGAGAGTATGCAAGCCAGTCGGCGAAAAAGCTTCAAACACAAAACTAAGCAAATGCATAAAGTGACCAAATGTGAAACAGAATCAGATAATAGTCTGACAAAGGTGTTATGCCTAGAACCGCATAGTATTACTGAAGCAGATCATAAAAATCATTAGGATCACAGTAGATATGTCTGGTGTAAAACTGAAAATGGAGCTGGATACAGCGTCAGCTTTGTCTATAATTTCAGAGGCTGATGACAGCAGACTTTTCTAAGCTATCACTAGAAAAGACCTCAGTGATGCTAAAGACCTACACAGGTGAATAAGGTGTCTCCCAAAGGGAAACAGAAAGTAAATGTGATGTATGGAGGCCAAACACAGCAAATAGAGGATTGTGTGTTGGAAAGTGCTGGCCCTTCACTTCTCAGATGTGAATGGTTGAGAAAAATCCAACTAGACTGTCACTCAGTAAAAGCTCTCAATGTGGTATCAATAGGAGGGAAGTGCAGAATAAACAGTTCAACCAGTTGCCAAATGAACCAGCAAGGAGCTTTGAGGTTGGGTAGGAAGTCCTAGCACATGAATACCAAGACGACAAGTGGACACCCAGTAGGATAGCCACAAGAATTGGACCACCGATGTACACAGTGGATGTACACATCCTATGTAGAGATGTCATGTGGACCAGATATTGGATACTCAACTGAAGGACACACCCAAGCCAACTGCATCCAACAAGACAGTCACATTACAGCCATCAGACTTACCTCTCAGTGATAATCATACCACTGACAACATCATGGCACCTGCAACTGAGAACATTGTGTTAGACAAGACACCTACCAAACCTAATGCCACTCCACAGGTCCAGAGGTGCCATCTTGAAAGAAACAGAATGCCACCCAAAAGACTGAATCTTTAGTATAGTGAAATTAGTTATGGACTGTTATTGTGAAAGCATGTTATTTGGAATATGGTTTATGGAAGGGAAATTGAATATTTTGTACATATACAGTTTAATGTTGCATTAAAGGGGAAGGAAGTGTAATTTATGGATCTATTTCTTTTAGAGCAATACTTCCCCTTAGCACTATATATCAATCTGTTGTCTACGCATATGCATTGTCCGTGCTCTCTCTGGCTATAATGTGAATACACTAGTTAAAGCCATCTCCTGATGTGTGCTTTTATTTAATTGATTTGTAGCTGCACAGACACAGAGGCTGCCATTTTGTGAAGCTGCTCTGCAGCCTCCATTTTGTGAGTTGTCTCATGAGCTGGTTTTGCTCAGGAATAGCCGTTCCAGCCCAAAATGTCGACTGTACTCTTTTTCTAGATGCTGCCTGGCCTGCCGAGTTTCTCCAGTATTTTGTGTGAATAGATGTATCAAAGTATTTTAGAATAGACACAGTTATGCTCCTGATAATCTGCTGAATTGGAGACAATTTCAAAATAAGAGGTTATTTGTGAGGTGTTCTTCGGTACATACAGGTTTATGAATAGTGAAGTCTGCACCTGACTTGAATAATTCAAGTCTAGCAGCTGGCTGAATCAGAACAAAGAGACAATAATTGCAAGTCATTACTTGTAGAAAGAGCAATAAAATGGTACTGTCCTGGACCAGAGCCAATGGGAAGCTGACACGCATTAGCCAGATAGGCCAGAGCCAATGAGATTAAAACACAACATTTGAACCGACAAAAGAGAATAAAAGTGGAAGGCTTTGAATGCAAAACAGTGTGGGGTTGGGAGGAGGATGAAATGTTTGGCCAACGGGAGATCCCCTATTTCAATGTTATAAATTGTAGAAGTCGAGAGCGAGTATTGGTGCAGAGGGAATAGTAAAATTCATGTTCTAAATTGTTGGCTGGGGGTTAATGTGTAGTTAAGCTGATGTTTGTGCAGAGGCAATAACGTGCAAGCTTTGATTAATTAAGAGTTGTGTAGAGAATTGCCTCGCCTAGACCAGATGATAATAGTCAACAAAAGGGCCTTTTATCCTGACCTCTCTCTAAATCAATAAAATAAGTCATGTTACACTGGCAGTTCTTGATAAGATCCGAAGGCTAGAAAGAGTAATCCAGGTGGATTGAAAATTCTAAAGACAGGAGGGCTCCACTCTGCTGGGAATGATTCTTGGTCATGAGTCAAGGAAGGAGGACTTCGTTCAGACCAACGTCTATTGAAGCAAGCTCAGAGGGATAAAGCTCAAGTCTTTATTAAATGGAGCTGTGGACCCAGTGAGAGTTGGTGTTGCTCAGGAGAGAGGCTTAGAGAGTGGATGAAGTAGCAGATGAGACAGTCAGTGAAAAGAGAAACACTTTCAGGTCAGTGACCTATTATCATCTTCCAGGATGTTCCTTGGTAACTCAGAGATACTGGAAATAATAACTTAAAACACAAGTACAGCTACTTCATTCACAAAGCCAGAATGCATCTTTAATTGCTTTCTTTCAAGAAATCTGACAGAAATTTCCAGATTAAATACTCTTGCAGCACCACCCTGAGTAAACAATCCTTAAAAGGGTGACAGTTGTAAAGTAGTAATTGTTCACAAAATGATTACTGTAACTGGAATTGCAATTATCACATGTATCAAGATACAGTGAAAAGCTGTTGTTTGCATGCCATCCTGACAAACCATTCCATATATTAAGTACATCAATTCTGCAAATAACACAAATTTTATATTCTTCCTTTAATTAGTAGAAAATGCGAAGCATATAAAATATTCACTCCCAGATACAAGCAGCAAAATTATTTTAAGATGTACTTTTTTTTGCCTCTTAAGATTGTCTAAGTTCAACTCTAACATGAATTTCTTACTGCATCTTCTGAGGACGGATTTGAACTCACACTGCACCTCTTTCCATTATGCCTGAATCACTCTTTGGGCACTGTATAATGTCTTCGAAGCCTCTGTGGTCCTCTGCACCAATGTCTGAGAACATTACTTTGTTGATTGGCTCATTCAATATATTCAGCACCCTGTGTCCTAGAGACCGGCTGAGGCTTCACTGTAGTCTAGTTATACACTGACAGGACATAGCTATGAATCTGACTGACTTACCTCAGGTTTGATGACTTGTTCTGGGAAGACATTACACACTGTTCCAGAATAAAGTTGAGATGATACTGGTTGCCTTTCCATCAGTATCTTGGTGCAGGTACATCCATAAGACGTCCCTTTCACAAATTTGACCTGGGAATCTGGAAACTATCAAGTTTTAAAGACTTCTACTACTTTCTGCAATATAGATCCAGACAGTTCCCCTCCACCAACTCTCATCCACCTGACAGAACATCCTATTGCCCTGAACAACTTCTCTTTCACTCCTCTCACTTTTTACCAATCTAAGGTGTAGCTATGTGCTCTCATATCAGTCCCTGTTCCAAGCCCTCCCAGCTGTTGCTCCCCAACACTTTCTTTGTTACAGCACTGGAGCTGCTTCCTGCACTTGAACATATCTCATCAATTTAATCACCTTTGCTGCTAACTTTCATCCTGCTCTCAAATTCACATTGATAATTTCCAGCACTTTTCTGGATCTCTGTCTCCATCTCCAGATGGATGCTCTCCAGTGACATTTACCATAAACCCACCAAACCCCACAGCTACTAGACTACTCTACCCTGTTCCTTGTAAGGATGTCATCTCTTTCTCCTAGTTTCTCTGTCTCCATCACATCTGCTTTCAAGATAAGGCTTTCTATTCCAAGTATCTGAAATGTTTTCATTTGCCATGCTGTTGGCACGTGTCCTAGTGGACAAAGCATTGGACTAGTAATCTGAAGGTCACTGGTTCGAGCCTCAACTGAGGCAGCGTGTTTGTGTCCTTGAGCAAGGCACTTAACAACACATTGCTCTGCGACGACACCGGTGCCAAGCTGCATGGGTCCTAGTGCCCTTCCCTTGGACATCATCAGAAGGCTTGCAGCTTGGGCAACTGCTGGTCTCCCATACAACCTTGCCCAGGCCTGCACCCTGGAAACCTTCCAAGGCACAAATCCATGGTTTCATGAGACTAACATGAGACCATGGTCTCATAGGCTCTCATGTCTACTGTCCTAGCATGAGCCTCTCATGAGCCTATTTCATTTGCCCCTTCTATTGTGGTTGATAGAGCTCTCTCTTACATCACCTCTTTTAATCAGATTTCTGCTCTCACCTCACACCCGACCCCAAACCGAACAGAGATAGAGCTCCCCTAGTTCATACCTCTCACCCTTCTAACATCCATCACATCAACCTTTGCCATTTGCATCAGCTGTGATGGGATCCCACCACCAGCCACATCTACCCCTCCCACCCCTTTCTGCTTTCCAGAGGGACCTCTCTTCTCTTTGACTCAATTCATTTACTTATCTCTCCTTACCACTCTTCCCTGAGTTCAGGCACTTTCCCCTCCTTCTGCAGGAGGTGTAACACCATTTCCCATTTCTCCTCCATCATCAACATCCAGGGACCTAATCTGCTTTTCCGGGTGAGGCAGAAGTTCCTGTGCATCTCCACTGATCTAGTTTATTGCATTTGGTCTTCTCAATGTGACCTCCACTACATTGGCAAGACCATTGGAAGTATGGTTACATGATACTTCAACTCCCCTTCTAATTTCTACAGTAGTACCCCCACCCCCGCAACCCCATATCCAACCCCCCCCCCCACCCCAGTCAACCTCCAAGGGTGTATGTAATACTTTGCTTAGTGATTTTGTCTAATCTGTAAACCAAGTTGGGTATATGCAGAAAATGTGACATTAAAACATTTGAATTATATTATCATGGAGACTTTTTTTATTCTATTACAACTTTAAGCAAGTCTACAGGGAGCTTGGCCTCATCACCTAGGACATCAATAGAGTAGCTCCATAGCAGCTGGCCAGCTAGTTTAAATAACGTTAGCTATGCTAATGAATGAATGACACCTGTTAAACTCACCTCAACATGTCTTTTACATCATGGGCAATAGAAGAGTCACTGTTGCAGACAGTGCAGCCAGCAACACTGTCATTATTTTCGACCCCTATTAGGCAGGCGTACACTTCAGTGTAGTCTGAGGTGAAGTACGTTTATATTTTATATTGGAACACTCTGCCATGGCGCAGCAGGACAGTAAACTGAACTGACAGACAATGAAAGAGAGAGAGGTCGACTGTAAAGCCCGCCCACAGAGAAAACTGATAGGTCTACTTAGCACAAAGAGAGACCAATCAGGGTGCTCTCTCTCACTCTTCCTTTATAAAAAAAAAATCAATTTCCGGGATATTGTATATAATTTGCAGGCATCAGGGAGTCATTATCAATATGTGGGAGACTCCTGGAACTTCCAGGAGAGGTGGGATATCTGTCATAAATAGAGAGAAGGTTCTTGGGAAATTGAAATGTCTGGAGGTAGGTAAGTCACCTGGACCAGATAGTGTACACCTCCAAGTTCTGAAAGAGGTGGCTGAAGAGACCATGGAGGCATTAGTAATGATCTTTCAAGAATTACTGGATTCTGGAATGGTTCCGGAAGACCGGAAAATTGCAAATGTCACTCCACTCATCAAGAAGTAGGGAGGCAAAAGAAAGAAAACTATAGGCCAGTTAGTCTGGCCTCAGTGATTGGAAAGGTGTCAGAGTCAATTGTTAAGGAAGGGGTCTCAGGTTCTTAAGAGGCACATGATAAAATAGCTCATAGTCAGCATGGTTTCCTCAGGAAAATATTTTGCCTGACCAATCTGCTGGAACTCTTTGAAGAAATAACAAGCAGGATAGACAAAGTGAAATTGGTTGCTGTTGTGTACTTGGATTTTCAGGAGGCCTTTGACAAGGTGCCACACGAGGATGCTTAACAAGTCACGAGCCAATGGTATTATAGGAAAGATTCTAGCATGGCTGATTGGCAGGAGGCAAAGAGTGGGAATAAAGGGAGCCTTTTCTGACTGGCTGCCAGTGACTAGTGGTATTCCAGAGGGGTCTGTATTATGACCAATTCTTTTTACATTATATATCAATGATTTATATTATGGAATCAATGGCTTTGCTGCAAAGTCTGTAGACAATGAAGATAGCTGGAACAGCAGGTAGTTTTGAGGAAGTAGAGAGGCTACAGAAGGACTTTGGCAGATTAAGAATGGGCAAAGAATGTCAGATGGAATACAATGTTGAAAAGTGTATGGCCATGCTCTTTTTTTTAAAGAAATAAAAGGGTTGACCATTTTCTAAATGGAGAGAATATACAAAAAAGTTTGTTTTTTTAAAAACAAAAGAAACCTCACTATCCTCTAGGCTGTGCGGCACACGGCAGCAGCGGCCTTTTGAATCTGGTGCTACTTTAATTTAGTTTTTTTTAATTTAATTTTAAGGCACAATTAGGGTTTAGGGCAATGGATAACAGAGCGACTATCTACCATCGCCAGATACTGCTACAGTACAGAGATCGCCCAAAAACAAACTTTCATAAAAATCTGCTGGTTAGATTGCACGACCTCGGCTTGCTAAGGGAATTGGGCCTGCAGTCCTCGGAGTCGCCTGATGCCAGTGGCAGGGACATTGTATGCAGTGTGCGAGGAAGAGGAAGCGAGGCGAGCGGGCAGGAGTCCGTGCCAGGAAAAAAGCAAGCCCTAACCGACCAGTTCTCCCGTCCATTCTGCTCTCCAATGGACATTAAATTGGACTACATCTGTGGCAACGAAATACTCGGCGGGAGTACAGAAGCAGACGGAATCCCGGATGCCGCCATTCACCTGTGTTTTTTTTTAATGTAACAGACTTTCTCACAAGCCATCAGACTACCAACCTACTGCCCTCTGCAGTGCCTATTGTCTTGTTTATTATAATGCCTGCATTGTTCTGTGTACTTTATGCAGTCCTGGGTAGGTCTGTAGTCTAGTGTAGTTTTTGTGTTGGTTTACATAGTTCAGTGTAGTTTTTGTATTGTTCATGTAGCACCATGGTCCTGAAAACATTGTCTCGTTTTTACTGTGTGCTGTACCAGCGGTTATGGTCGAAATGACAATAAAAAGTGACTTGACTAACAAGGAGGTAATGTTGATACTTTATGAAGCCTCACTTGGAGTATCGTGAGCCGGTTTGGGCCCCTTAGAAGGGACGTGCTGAAATTGGAGAAGGTTCAAAGGAGGTTCACAAAAATGATTCTAAGTTTGAATGGCGTGTCATATGAAGAGCGTTTGGTGACTCTGGGCCTGTGTTTACTAGAGTTCAGGAGTATGAGGGGTGACCTCATTGAAACCTATCAAATAGTGAAAGGCATTGACAGAGTGGATGTGGAGAGGATGTTTCCTATGGTGGGTGAGTTTTAAGACTAGAGGCCACAGCCTCAGAATAGAGGGGCATCCTTTAGAATGGAGATGGAGGAATTTCTTTAGCCAGAGTGTGGTGAATCTTTGGAAGTCTTTGTCACAGGCATCTGCGGAGGTCAAGTCTTTACATATATTTAAGATTGAGGTTGATAGATTATTGATTGGTCAGGCCATGAAGAGATGTGGGGAGAAGGCAGGTGACTGGGGATGAAAGGAGAATTGGATCAGCCATGATGGAATAGTAGAGCAGACTCGATGGGCCAAATAGCCAAATTCTGCTCCGATATCTTATGGTCCACCTATCACCTCAGTACTGATGCAGGGTCCTGTTCCAAAATGCCAACGTTTTTCCCCTCTCACAGATGCTGCTTAACCCAGAGAGTCTCTCAACCAACTTGTTTATTTTTGCTTTAGACTCTAACATCTGTAGGCTCATGTTTTCAGCTTGATATGCATACACATCCCGATCAGCATTCAATTCACACGACTCTGATCATCCCTCGTAGAGCTGATCATTTCTTTTAACTCTGTATTATGCAGAGACCTATCACTGCCCTCAGAACGGGTTGCACACGGATACTTGGATATTACTGCATGTCACCTTGGCAACTGCAGTTTCTTGCTTCTTCAGCTCTAATCAGGAATGGATTGCCTCCAATATCAGTGTGAGACCTTTTACAAAGAGCCTGTAAGAAGGCAACCTAGGTTCTGTACTATTTATAAAAGCAATCTAAAAGAGCATTAGATGAAGATATAAGCACTTTAAAGCTTTTTCTGCACTTGTCTTTCCCCATGGATTTTTAAGAAGTCTTTTATTCAACACTTACATTCAGCTGCCAAAGGAATACCATATCCACTGACCTTTGGTTGATGAGTTGAGGAACTCTTACAGATCTAGGGAAAGAACGTCATTGATAGAGGACTGACTGGATTTAATACTTTTTATTTCATAATCATTTGCCCTTCTACATTCTATACTGTGAAGATTTGGGGGGGGAAAAATTCTGTCACCTTCCAGTTCTCTTCCACCAAAACCATTTATTGAAACTTGCCTGCCTTCTCTCACCTATCTGTCCTCTTGAAGTTGGTACAGATTAACAAATTTCACTCCATTCCATCGTTACCACCCCCACAACAAAAACACTACTCCCCCCATCCTCACCATTCTTCCGCAATATACAAGTTACTTTGGAAGAGGGAGCCCCAAACGTATTTTTACTGCAAGGCAAAAGCTCATTTGCAAGAGGAACTGCTTCAAAGTGTTAAGAGCAATTTTCTTATAAATCTATATTTAGTGGACACTTTACTAAGTGGAACCTCCCCCAGCCGTCTTGGACCCCACCATGCCGCTGGATCCGGGAGGGGATGTCGAGAGGGTGGATCTGGACCTGTGCAACCCCCTACTCACCTAAAATCCATTCACGCACACGCTGTGGAGTGAGGTATTAACCCCACTAACTAACTGAAAGTAACCATCATCATCTGATGGGATGGATAGAGGGGATAGAGGAGACAGAGACCAAGTACACTTGTACACCTGCCTGTTAATGCAAATATGTAATCAGCCAATCATGTGGCAGCAACTCAATGCATAAAAGCCTGTAGACACGGCCAAGAGGTTCAGTTGTTGTTCGGACCAGATATCAGAATGGGCAAGAAATGTGATCCAAGTGTCTTTAACTGTGGAATGATTGTTGGTGCCAGATGGAATATTTAAGTGTCTCAGAAACAGCTGATCTCATGGTATTTTCACACAGTGTCAAGGGGTCACAGAAAACGGTACAAAAAGCAATAAAACACCCTGTGAGCAGCAGTTCTGTGGGCAACAGCACCTTGTTAATGTAAGAGTCCAGAGGAGAATGGTCAGACTGGCTCAAGCTGATAGGAAGGTGAGAGTAACTCAAATTACCACATATTACAACAGTGGTGTGCAGAAGAGCATCTCTGAAGTGGATGGGCTACAGCAACAGAGCACTGTTCTTTGTATCTACTTCACTAGCTGCAGGAGGTACTGAATAAAGTGGCCACCGAGTGTATATAGTACATTGGTGAGACAGCTCCTGGAATATTGTGCAATTCTAAATCACTCTTCTATAGGAATGATGTGAATAAGCCTGATTCCAAAAAGATTCACAGTAACGTTACTGAGAATGGATGGCTTGTGTTATGAGGAGAGATTGGATATGCTGGCAGTGTTTTCCTTGGAGTGAAGGTGGCAGAGGAGAGATCTTATTGGTGGTTATTAAAATTGTGAGGGGCATAAGATGGGCAGTTACAGATGTTAGACATTTAAGAGACATTTGGACAGGTTGATGGATGAGAAATGTTTAGAGGGATATGGGCTAGATGCAGGCAAATGAGACTTGCTCAGAAAGGCACTTTGGTTGGCATGGAGCAGTTGGGCCAAATGGCCTGTTGAATGATGTATGATTGACTCTGATGTGAACAGCAAATAACTGCTCTCCACAAGGTCATCCAATGTCACATAGTCTAGAAGAGCCTCATACTTGTTTCAATTTTAAGGATGAGAAACTGAGCAAAATATTGATTTATTGCCATCTAGACTCAACCTCATTTCCAATTGGCAGATAATTTCATGAATTTACCATTGAAAAGTGTGTATGTGTGAGATGATGTTGTATCAAGTCTGAACACATGAATGACAAGGTAATATTTGAGCAGATGTCCAACAAAAATTCATGTGTACAGTAGATAACCAGCAGTGCAATTGAAGTTCTCATTTATTATGTTTAGACTGTTGACAGGAGCAATACAGGAATCTGTCTCCAAGATGATATCAATGGAATGACTCATTTGGAAAGAGAAACTGCCTTGATTATCGCATGATTATCAGGAGTGATATTTAAATAGTGTAAATTATGTATTACATATACAATTTTATCCAATGCCATTTCATTTCTTGATTTGTGCAGTTTCGTTTTTAAGTACCTTGGAAAATGAAAAAAAGTCATAGGATGGCAACAGTCCGGATCGGAGGCAGCATCTCCAATACCATCACAATGAGCACGGGCTCCCCCACCCCCCAGGGCTGTGTGCTCAGTCCACTGCTGTTCACTCTGCTGACCCACGACTGTGCTGTGACACACAGCTCCAACCACATCATCAAGTTTGCCGATGACACGACCGTGGTGGCTCTCATCAGCAAGAACGACGAGTCAGCTTACAGAGAGGAGGTGCAGCGGCTAACGGACTGGTGCAGAGCCAACAACCTGTCTCTGAATGTGAACAAAACAAAAAAAGAGATGGTTGTTGACTTCAGGAGGGCACGGAGCGACCACTCCCCGCTGAACATCGATGGCTTCTCGGTAGAGATTGTTAAGAGCATCAAATTTCTTGGCATTTACCTGGCGGAGAATCTCACCTGGTCCCTCAACACCAGCTCCATAGCAAAGAGAACCCAGCAGCGTCTCTACTTTCTGCGAAGGCTGACGAAAGTCCATCTCCCACCCCCCATCCTCACCACATTCTACAGGGGTTGTATTGAGAGCATCCTGAGCAGCTGCATCACTGCCTGGTTCGGAAATTGCACCATCTCAGATCGCAAGACCCTGCAACGGATAGTAGGTCAGCTGAGATCATCGGGGTCTCTCTTCCTGCCATTACGGACATTTACACTACACGCTGCATCCACAAAGCAAACAGCATTATGAAGGACCCCACGCACCCCTCATACAAACTCTTCTCCCTCCTGCCATCTGGGAAAAGGCACCGAAGCATTCAGGCTCTCACGACCAGACTATGTAACAGTTTCTTCCCCCAAGCCATCAGACTCCTCAATGCCCAGAGTCTGGACTGACACCTTACTGCCCTATTGTCTTGTTTATTATTTATTGTAATGCCTGCACTGTTTTGTGCACTTTACACAGTCCTGGGTAGGTCTGTAGTCTAGTGTAGTTTTTTTTGTGTTGTTTTACATAGTTCAGTGTAGTTTTTGTATTGTTTCATGTAGCACCATGGTCCTGAAAAATGTCTCATTTTTACTGTGTTCTGTACCAGTAATTATGGTTGAAATGACAATAAAAAGTGACTTGACTTGAACAGCACCAAAGGCTACCTGGCTTTTGTGTTTGTCAGCTCCCTGCAAAGGCAATCAAAATATTCCCACTCCACCTCCATCTCACTCATTCCGTAACTGAACTTTTTTGTTCGTTCAAGTACTGATCCAACTTGTGTTTTTAACAGGCACGATTAAGTCCACCCACATCATCTTACCAGAATTGCTTTTGGGATGCAAATTAGTCTGTGTAAAGATATTGTTCCTCAGTTCACCCAGGCTTCTTTTACTTTTTATCTGTGTTCTCTGGTTTCTCAATGGGTACAGCTTCCCTCTATTTACTTTGCTGAGGCTGCTCATTATATTGAGTATCTCTACTGCTTTAAGAAGTGCCCACCATCAGAGGCCAGTCTCCAGCTGATCCAATTCACTGCACATTATATCAAGAAATATGACTGAATATATTGGATAAAATAAAACATCTATGGGACCATTTACATTGATGATTTGGAAGAGGGGACTGAGCGTAGTATAGCAAAATTTGCTGATGACACTAAACTGAGTGGAAAAGCAAATTGTACAGAGGATGTGAAGAGTCTGCAGATGGATATAGATAGGTTAAGTGAGTGGGCCAAGGTCTGGCAGATGGAATACAACACTGGTAAATGTGAGATCATCCACTTTGGAAGGAATAATAGAAGAGCAGATTATTATCTAAATGGTGAAAGATAGCAGCATGCTGCTGTGCAGAGGGACTCGGGAGTGCTTGTGGATGAATCACAAGAAGTTGGCCTGCAGGCACAACAGGTTATTAAGAAGGCAAACAGAATGTTGCCCTTCACTGCTAGAGGGATTGAATTCAAGAGCAGGGAGGTCATGCTGCAACTATTCAGGGTACTGGTGAGGTCACACCTGGAGTACGGTGTGCAGTTCTGGTCTCCATACTTGAGGAAGGATATACTGGCTTTGGAGCAGTGCAGAGGAGGTTCACCAGGTTGATTCCAGGGATGAAAGGGTTAACCTATGAGGAGAGATTGAGTCGTCTGGGACTATACTCTCTGGAATTCAGAAGAATGAGAGGGGATCTTATAGAAACATACAAAATTTTGAAAGGGATAGACAAGATAGAAGTAGGAAAGTTGTTTCCATTGGCTAGTGGTGCAGCTAGTCCTGGAATGTGGGTCCTAGGTGAGTCTAGAACTAGGGGACATTGCCTCAAGATTCAGGGGAGAAAATTTAGGATGGAGACGAGGAGAAACTGTTTTTCCCCCAGAGAGTGGTGAATCTGTGGAATTCTCTGTTCAGGGAAGCAGTTGAAGCTTCTTCACTAAATATATTTAAGAAACAGATAGATTTTTACATAGTAAGGGAATTAAGGGTCATGGGGAAAAGGCAGGTAGATGGAGCTGAGTTTATGGACAGATCAGCCATGATCTTATTGAATGGCGATGCAGGTTCAATGGGCCGGATGGCCTACTCCTGCTGATATTTTTGATGTTCTTATGCAAGACATTTTCCCTGAGATACCAAGGACCCACATTCCAGGACTAGCTGCACCACTAGCCAGTTGCTCCTAAACAGTTGCAACACTAGCATTTACTCAATTACATAGACAATTACCCAATCATGTCATATTCATAAAAGGCAGAAAAAATTCAATGCAGCTCATTATCATTCAGTCAATCTTCTCTTAATCATGAGTAAAGAAATGGACGCCAGGGTCAATGGTACCAATAAATGGCTCTCACTAATAGCCCACTCACCACATGCACTTTGGGTTTCATCAGAACCATTTAGATTCAGATCTCACCACAGCCTTGGTCCAAATGTGAACCAAAGAGATGAATCCCAGACATGGGTGAGAATGACAGAAAGGTTGCATTTGACATTCCTATCACTGATTTGACTAGAATCATATTCTTGAAGATTACAATTGACCAGAAACAACCACATAAATAACACGGCTACAATAGCAGGCCAGATGTTGAGAACCCTGTGGGTAATGACTCAGCTACTCTCCCCCATCAACAAGGCACAAGGAGGAGTGTGATGGAACACTCCCCATTTAAACTGGATGACCGCAGCACCAATACTCAAGCAGCTTGAGACTATGCAAGACACAGCAATTTGCTTGATTAGCAACCCATTATCAAATAACCAAGGCAAACCCAGGGGCAACTTGGACTAAAAAAGTTTCTCATCCCTGGAAAAGATGGTAAATCTTTTCTGCAGCCAGTTTAATGTCTTTACATCCTCCTTATGCTCGAATGCAATACTCTACGAGGACAAGCTAATGTTTATAATGGATCATTTTAATTTTCTTGCTGATATAACATGAAACCTGGGATTCCATATGATTTTCTGGCTGCTTTTTCAAAGCCATCCTAGCACCCAAAGATTTATGCATATGTGAACCTAGAGTCTCTCTTAGCCTGTGAGAGAGGGGAAAAAATGGAGTGCAGGTTAATGGGGACATCCCAAAATTCTTTAAAGCACATAAAGCATGAGTACACATCCCGAGTGTGCCTGATATGCGAGTTTAAAAACAGCTTTTCAAAACCACTCAAGTCTACGTTTTTACATGGCTTCTTTGTATTTTTAAAAAAATATATTATAGCTTCTCAACCTTTTGTCCAGCCTACGCCCTCTTGAAACCTACCACTAAATTCACATGTTCACTTCATTCTTATTACTTACAAATATTGCTTCAGGAGTAAATTATTAATTTTACCACAAGCATTGGTCCCAGTAGCTGAGGCACACCGCTGAATACATTCCTCCACTCTTAAAAAAAACCCCACAAATTATAATGCAGTATTTGCTGTCCCCAGGCAATTTCTTACCCATGCTGCCTTTGCTATTTAAGGACATTGGGAGGAAAGCAGAAGCAGCCCCCTTCAGTTCTTCATGCCTGCTCTGCAGATCACGACTAGTAAAATCATGATGTTACAGCATGGAAAATTCAGACCAGCTTTTGCATATTGACCAATCTTTCACTTCAGTGGCATTTTCCTGCACTAATCACATAATCCCCGATTCCCTTAATATGTTCAATGTTCTTATCTGCTCCTGAATATATTCAGTGATCAAGCCTCCACAGCTGTCTTGTGTACAGAATTCCAGACTCTCTACCCTCTGGATGAAACAAGTTTTTGTTACCTCTGTCCTGAACAGCTAATCCTTAGAAACTAGGCACCAGAACTAAACAATCATAATCCCTACCAAGCTCACTCAGAAAACTTCTAGCGTTTCAATTCAATTCAGCACATTTCCTTACAAGTTAGATCATCCTTCATTCTTTTAAACTCAGAAGAATAAAGGCACAATCTGCTTAATCTCTCCTCCTACAACAAACCCACTGTACCAGGAATCATTCTCATATTCCATGGGTTTCAATTTTGCCAACAAGCCTCTTGGCACTTAATCAAATGCTTTTACATACCATATTATGCTGACCAATCCTCTCTGTACCTCATTGAAAACTCCAATCAGGCATTTATCTATTTATTTATCTGTGCTGTATTAATAATTCTTACCCAACTGTTACTGCAGTCCTGGACTATAGTTTTTACTGGCTTCCCCACCTCCATGCCTGAAGTGCCTGAACAACCCATGTTTTTCCCCCCCAAAAGAAAAATTGGATTATTTAAGACCTATATAATATCACCAAAAGGAATCTTAATTATTCTTGCTGATATAGAATTACTTAAGTATTATTGGTGGTAATGTACACGTTCATTACTCTTGGACCAAAAGTATATACATATTCACGAGATGGTGTTAAAGTAAGCTGGTGAAAAAAGGAAACGGTTCACTTAATCTCAGTGTAGAAATTGTAAGTGTACCAGCCAAGTGACTAATGGGATACTGGAATTTATAACAGTATCCTGGCATAAAGAATTCCACAAAATGACATGAAATTCCTCTTTTTAGCCCACTCAGCAATACTTTGAAAGAAAAACATGCCATGTATCTGAAAAATCACTCATTTCCAAAGTAGAGCTTGATGGAGACTATTTCTTGTGGAGCATTGCCCATAAATGTGGTCACTTTATTTTAAAAGCAATAATTGAATGAAAACTTGAAGATATTCCAGGCTACTCCAGGAACAATCATGTTTTCATAGTGTAATTAAAAGCGGCCTCCTGGAGCAGGTCACAGCCCTTCCCTGGGAACCAGACTCCTTTGCATATCCTGCATTTTATTTTTTAACAAGTTGCTCACAATTCTTGGGGATTTCTCCCCCCCCCAAACACCACTATGTATGGCCCCAACTTCCCCCTTGATTTTTCAAATTAATGTCTCCAGCCCCAGTCTCACCACTAGCCCAATTACTGGGAATGCTTTTCCTTACCATTCCCTTCTCTTCGGTTTCATATCCAAATTCTGATTGCTGCTTATATACCATGTACCTGTGATGCTGCTGCAAGTAGGGTTTAATTGCATCTTTGCATACACGTACAGAGAACATTCAACACGGGAACAGGTCCTTCGGCCCACAATGTTGTGCTGAACCAAACTAATCCCCTCTGCCTACACAATACCCATATCCTTCCATTTTCTTCACATTCATGTGCCTATTTAAACATTAAACTTCTCTAATGTATCTGCCTCTACCAACATTTCAGGCAACGCATTACAGGCAGCTACCACTGTGTTAAAAAAAAACTTACCCCTCACATTTCCCTCCCCCCACCCCACCTTAAATGCATGCTCTCTGATTTTAAACATCTCAAACCTGGGCAAACATACTGCCTGTCTACTCTATATAAATCTGCCAGATCTCCCTTCAGTCTCTGCCACTCTGGAGAAAACAACTGAAGTTTTTCCAGCCTCTCATTATACCACATGCCCTATAATCCAGGCAGCATCCTGGTAAATCGCTTCTGCACCCTCTCCAAAGCCTTGACATCCTTCTTATAATGTCTATAGTTTCCAGGATCATCTCTGGATCCCTTCTTGATAATGGAACATTAGCTATTCACCAGTCCTCTGGGACCTTGCCTGCGGCTAAAGAGGACACAAAGATATTAGTCAATGCCCCAGCAATCTCTGCAATTGTCTCTCTCAATAACCTGGGGTATATTCCATCAGGCCCTGGGGACTTAACCACTTCAATGCTCTTTTAAGAGACCCAACACCTCCTCCGCCTTTACTTTGAAATGCCCGTGACAATAAACTCAGCTGTGACTTTGAATTTAATCCAACAATGAAAATTTTCACTCTGATGCTTCTCAAGTATCTTCCTTTTTCCTGCAACACACTTTTGCCTTAGTGGATGGAGTTTACAACCACATTCGCTCTGTTTCTCACATGATTGATCTCACTCTTACTCTGTTTAGCCAGATCCAGTTTCCACCAGCTCCAACACAATTCCACTATGAGTCACAACTCTCCCTCTCATGCACTTTTTGCATTTCACCAGGACTGTTCATTCCATTACTCTCTGGTCCACTCGTCCAACCCACGCCACTACTTCCCATCCCATGGCATTTCCCACATAACCAGACAAGATGCAACTTCTGTCCATACATCACTTTCTTTTCCACCATCTGGAGTCCCAGATAATTATTCCAGGTGAAAGTGTTTCATTTGTACTTTGTTCAATTTAATTCACTGCATTCAATGTTTACAATGGGGCTTTCTCCAGAGAAACCAAACATGGGTTTTGTGAAGCACCTACATTTGGCTTGCAGGAGTGATTCTGAGCTTCCTCTTGGATGCCATTTTAATCCTCAGGTTCTCTCCCTTGCTGACCCGTTTGCCCTTAGCTTCCTCCATTGCCGAAATGAGACCCAAACTAGAGGAACATATCATTTTTCATCCAGGTACTTCGAACCCCCTGGAATGAACAGCAAATTCTCCAACTTCAGGTAAACTGCTTCCCATAGTTCGGCATCATCATGTTAATGAACCTTTCTTGCCTACTTTTTAAAAAAATATTTCTTATTATGCCACTTATTACCTGATCTTACTTATCACCATATAATCTTTTGACCACCGCTTCATCTCCCTCCAGACCTATTTTTAAACTTTAACTTTCCTTTTTAGATGAAGGGTTGCTGACCTGAAACATCGACTGTTCTCTCACTCGACCGGTTCTGCTTGACTGGTTGGGTTCTTCTCGCTTGTTTTTGTTAACTTCATCACCCTTCTCTGTCCTGCCTCTGAAGCAATTACACGAAGGAGAATGCAGTTCTCCAGATAGAGTTGCTGCAGCATTTTGTAAAGTTACATCAAAACTTCTTACAGTTCATAGCCTTTGCAATAAAGGCTTCAGCTTTCCTATGTACTTGCTATACCTTTTGGTTACACCTGTCAGCAACAGTAAAATTTCTTTTTGTTTGGGATTTAGTTGGGGATGGATGGTGTACAGGTGTAGGAAAAAATGTCTAATAAATCTAATTTTCAGGAGCCACATAGGATCAACCCTTCTGCTTGCAGTGAAATTGTAACATGATCTGTGTTCTTAACCAAATATTACTGAGGCCAAATGAATGAAAACTACATGTGGAGGAAAGAAAAAAGCTGAGTAGATACAAAGAACATAGGAAATTGTTTAACTAGAATAGCAATGCACTGTGGCTGAATACATTAGTGGCAGGGGATAATTAATGTTTACTTATTATAAGTAGCTCTCTGCAATCACGGTATACTGAAAATTAGAATCCCCATTGTTCCCAGCTGTCAAGAACAGTAATTACCTTGTACCTTAACACCTCTGGGAACTGGATTTTATTTATCCATTATAACTGTATGGATTGGTTGGATACATTAGGACCAATCTAAAAACAACCAATTATCTTACTTGTTTGCAGAAGGATGAAAATCATGCTAAAATGGTAATTTTCTCAGTTCTTTTGAATATCTGTGATGGCTCATATAAACTCCAATCATAATGATAACAAAGTTACTTAATCTTATATGTGGTGACTGAGTGGTGATCAAATAATTCACACTGCCAATTTTGGAATTTGCTCATCACCCTCCAGTAGCTGACTCCCCTTTCCCCCACTTCACTCTATCTGCTTCTACCTATCACCCTCCTCCTGCCTCCCAACTGCACTCCTTTTCTTGCACCTGGCTCCATGTGCCCATCATACTTCAATCCTGCTTAGTCCATCTATCACTTACTGCCCTTATCTCACCACCCCCCACTACTTTATATACCGGTTATCTTATCCCTCCGCTCTATAACCCAAATCATCAATAATTCCCCACCCTCCATCCAAACTCCCACCAGTTCTTGCTCAGCCCGCTGAGTTCCACCAGCAGGTTTTTGAGAAATTATTTGTCAGCAAGGATTCTGCAAAGAAGAAATTATCAAGGTATAAAAGTTTGTGTTCAGCAAACATGTTCGCTATTAGTGAATGAATGATACTAAGACAGGTTTAGCACTGGGTGGATTTCATTCTAGTTGTTTTAACACTTGAATCAATATTGTTAAATTTGATATAGACTCCAAAAGATTTCTGAATCCCTTCATCATTGATTTTGGAACAAAGAGCAATTGGTGAACCACTGAGTCTTCACCCAACATATTCAAATATTAGTGACTTTAATCAGCTTCACCAATCAAACCTACATCAACTAGTAGATTATTCGTACATTTACACAACTATTGAGCATAATTAATATTTTCTAATCAAATATCAGATAGTCAAATTAATAATTGTTTGACTATAGAAACATGATCAACTGTAACGATGATTATTTAAACAATTAAGAATTAATTTTAGTAAGCAATACAAGAGCAGTAATGCCACAGCACCTATATAAAGAGTATTCAACCCTACTGGATGTCTGCAATGTTTTAATGTTTTACAACGTTGAATCTCAGTGGCTTTTTTGACACTGATCAACAGAAAAGACTCTTTCATGTCAAGGTGAAAACAAATTTCTACAAATTGGTCTAAATTTATTACAATTATTAAACACAAAATAATTGACTACACAAGTACTCACCCCCTTCAAGTCAGTATTTAGTAGGTGCACCTTTGGCAGCAATTTCAGCCTTGAGTCTGTGTGGATAAGTCTCCAGCAGCTTTGCACATCTGGACACCAAACATTTTCCTCATTCTTCTTCACAAAACTACTCAAGCTCTGTCAGATTGCAAAGGGATCATGAGCGAACAGTCCTTTTCAAGTCCAGCCACAAATTCTCAATCAGATTAAGCCTGAGATTCTGATTTGCCCACTTCATTGTTTTTAAGCTATTCCTGTGTAGCTTTGGCTTTATGCTTGGGGTCATTGTCTTGCTGAAAAATAAATCTTCTCTCAAGTCACAGTTCTCTTGCAGACTGCATCAGGTTTTCCTCCAGAATTTCCCTGTATTTTCCTACATTCATTTTACTCTCTACCTTCACAAGCCTTCCAGGGCCTGCTGTAGTGAAGCATTCCCACAGCATGATGCAGCCACCACCATGCTTCACAATGGTACGTTTTTGATGATGTGCAGTGTTTAGTCTGTTGGCCATAAAGTTCAATTTTGGTTTCATCGAACCATAGTACCTTCTTCCAGCTGATTTCAGTGTCTCCCTCATGCCTTCTGGCAAACTCAGCCAAGATTTCATGAGGTCTTTTTTCCGCAACAGTGGCTTTCTCTTTGCCACCTCACACAAAGTTGCAACTGGTGAAGCACCTGGCACAACAGTTATTGTTTGCATAGTCTCTCCCATCTCAGCCACTGAAGCTTGTAACTCCTCCAGAGTTGTCATGGGTCTCTTGACGGACTCCTTCACTAGTCCCCTTCTTGGATGGTCACTCAGTTTTTGAGGATGGCCTGTTTAGGCAGATTTACAGCTGTGTCATATTCTTTCCATTTCTTGATGATTGACTTAACCAGACTCCAAGGGATATTCAGTGACTTGGACATTTTCTTGTATCCCTCTCCTGACTTCATTCTTGTCAATAACCTTTTCACGGAGTGTTCTTTTGTCTCTATAGTGTAGTTTTTGCCAGGATACTGACTCAGCAGCAGTTGGTCCTTTCAGATCCAGGTGTATTTTTACAAAAAATCAATTGAAACACATTGACTGCACACAGGTGATCTCCATTTAACTAATCATGTGACTTCTACAACCAATTGGCTGCACCAGTGATGATTTGGTGTGTCATATTAAAGGGAGTGAATACTTATGCAATCAACTATTTTGTTTATGTTTACAATTTATTTAGATCACTTTGTAGAGATCTTTGCAACTAAAGAGTCTTTTTCTGTTGATCTGTGTTAGAAAAGCCAAATTAAATCCACTTTGATTCAATGTTATAAAACAATAAAATATGAAAACTTCCAAAGGGGGTGAATATTTTTACAGGCATTGTATTTGTTGGTCATAAATTTACACCTAGTATCAATGTGTGATATTCAATCCAAATTGCTAATATTATTGTAAATTGGTCTCTGGATTGATTTTAAGTGCACTGGTTTTGATAATCTTTGAGATGAATAAATCAGATTTGCATGACCTCATCCTTAACCACTGCTGTAGTTGATCTAATTGTCTCTGCTTCTGTAGAAATAATCATTAGAGACATTAGCATAATGAATCATCAATTACTGCAAATCTCCTGCTCTTAAATAAATACATTCCCTGTCAGTTCTATTCAATAGACAATAGGTGCAGGAGTAGGCCATTTGGCCCTTTGAGCCAGCACCACCATTCAATGTGATCATGGCTGATCATCCACAATCAGTATCCCGCTCCTGCCCTCTCCCCATAACCCTTGACTCCGCTATCTTTAAGAGCTCTATCTAACTCTTTCTTGAAAGCATCCAGAGAATTGGCCTCCACTGCCTTCTGAGGCAGAGCATTCCACAGATCCACAGCTCTCTGGGTGAAAATTTTTTTCCTGAACTCTGTTCTAAATGGCCTACCCCTTATTCTTAAACTGTGGCCTCTGGTTCTGGACTCCCCCAACATCGGGAATTAGATACGTTAAGTGAACCCTCCTATGTGTAAACTAGAACACCTAGATAAAATCTATCTACCATGGACATCCATAGAATCAGAATTCCTAACCCCTTTTGCATTAGGGTGGCACAGCTTCATTGAACAGAGTTGATCCTGACCTTGAGTGTTGTGTGTATGGAGTTTGCCTGTTCTCTCTGTGACTTTCTCTGATTTCCTTCCACTTCCTGAGGGCAAGGTAGTAGGTTAATTGGCTACCATAAGTTGCATTGAGTGAGTGACAAAAGGGTATATTAATGGGCATGTGTGTGAGAGGTAGAATGAAATAAGGAGAGAAGGAATTAAACTATTGTGATTCCATCCTCTGAAGATGGCAATGGACCCAATAAGCCAAATGCTATTGTTCCACAATGCTACACATTTGACCAAAATAGACATTTAATTTTATAGCGATAAATGTTCACATCCTAGGCAAGATGAGGTACTGCAGAATCATTGAAAATCCAATTATAAACCAAGGAATGGAGTTAAAAAGTTAAAATGATTCTGAATTTCCATAACTTCACAATGCCATTGATGCATTAAAGATCTTCAAGTTTTTTTGGTGTCAATCATTTCACAAACGCTGTTCATATTCTCAATGCCTTTTAATGAACCATCAATATATGGGTTATGTGATCATTCTGACTTTTATTCATTTATTAAGATAGAGAGCAAAAAACAGCCCTTCCAGCCCTTCGAGCTGCGCTGCCCAGCAATCACTGATTTAACCCTAGCCTAATCACGGGGCAATTTACAATGACTGATTAACCTACCAACCGGTACATCTTTCCACAGTGGGAGAAAACACATGCATGGGGAGGACGTACAGATTTATTACAGATGCCTTCAGAATTGAACTCTGAACTCATGAGCTGTAATATGTTGTGCTAACCACAATGCTACTCTAATCTTTGCTATCATATGAATATATATGAACATGATATCATATGAATCTCATTGATTATTTTCAGGCATGTGATCTTGGTGACCTGTTTTCTACTACTGCTGGCTGTTCCCCCTCTAGTATCATAGGACAAACAGTACAGCAGCTCGTATGTCTTCCATACTCTACCCCAAAATTCCATTACATTAATGACTAATCTGAAAGTTAACTATTTTGTGTACCTTTATTTCACATGCATTTCTGAGTAGTACAATTGCATATCTTCGACATGTTAACTGGGCTAGCTTTTAGTAACATGGATTTTATTTCATCTGCCCTCTCACCATTGAGGGACCCAAATGGTCTTTCCAGGTGAGGCAACACTTCACCTGTAAATCTGCTGCGGTCATCCATAGTGTCCGGTGCTCCCGATGTGGCTTCCTCTACATTGGTGAGACCTATCGTAAACTGGAGGCCTGCTTTGTCGAGCACCTCCACTCCATCTGCAAAAGTGGAACTTGCCAATGGCCAAACATCTTAATTCCCATTCCTGTTCCGACATGTCAGTCCATGGCCTCCTCTTGTGTCACGAAGAAGCCACCCTCAGGGTGGAGGAGCAACACCTTATATTCTGCATCTGGGTAGCCCCCAACCTGATGGCATGACTATCTATTTCTCCTTCTGGTAAACAAAAAATTTCCCGCCCCCTCCCCTCTTCTATTCACCACTCTGGCTTCTCACCTCTTCTCACCTGCCTATCACCTCCTCCTTCCCTCTCTCCTATGGTCCAATCCTTTCCCATCAGATTTTTTCCCTCTCCAGCCCTTATCTTTACGACCCACTTGGCTTCACCTATCACCTTTCCCTCTCCCCATTTTTATTATTCTGGCATCATCCCCCCTTTCTTTTCTGGTCCTGAAGAAGGGTCTCAGCCCAAAATGATGACTGTTTATTCACTTCCATAGATGCTGCTTGACCTGCCGAGCTCCTCCAGCACTTAGTGCGCATTGCTTTGGATTTTCAGCATCTGCAGAATTTCTTGTGTTTACAATAGTTTCTTTATACTATTTTATTATATTATTTCTTTACTTTACCTGCAGACTGCCATCATATTATGGAGACACAAGGGACTACAGATGCTAGAATCTTGAGCAACAAATAAAATGCTGGAGGAACTCAGCTGGTCAGGCAGCGTCAGTAGAGAGAAAAAGACAGTTGATATTTCAGGCGAGATGTTTCATCTGGTCCAGTTAATATTTTAAGTTAAGGATCTTTAAAACACGTGGCGCATGTGGAAGGGCATCCAGGACATCACCAATTACATGCCAACATCACCTGACTGTGCAGGTGATGCCTCCCTCCCAAATGCGCTGAATAACTTCTACGTCCGGTTTGAGGTGGAAAATGACATGGCGGCGAGGAAGTCCACCCCTCCTACAAATGACCAGGTGCTGTGTCTCACCGTGGCCGACATGAGAAGAAACCTGTGCGGGGTCAACCCGCGGAAGGCTGCTGGACCAGACAACATCCCTGGTAGAGTGCTCAGAGGATGTGCAGACCAGCTAGCAGATGTTCTCATTGACATCTTCAACATCTCCCTGAGCAGCACCATCGTTCCAACGTGCTTCAAGGCCACCACCATTGTCCCTGTGCCGAAGAAGTAGTCAGTGTCCTGCCTAAATGACTACCGTCCCGTTGCACTTACATCCATCATCATGAAGTGTTTCGAGATGCTCGTCATGAGGCATATCAAGACCCTGCTGCCCCCCCTCACTGGACCCCCTGCAGTTTGCGTACCGTCCCAACCGCTCAACAGATGATGCCATTGCCACCACCCTCCACCTGGCCCTAACCCACCTGGACAAAAAAGACACATACGTTCAGATGCTGTTCATAGACTTCAGTTCAGCATTCAACACAATCATCCCTCAGAAACTGATTGGAAAGCTGAACCTACTGGGCCTGAACACCTCCCTCTGCAACTGGATCCTAGTCTTCCTGACTAGGAGACCTCAGTCAGTCCGGATCAGGAGCAGCATCTCCAACACCATCACACTGAGCACGGGGAACCCCAGGGTTGTGTGCTCAGTCCACTGCTGTTCACTCTGCTGACCCATGACTGTGCTGCAACACACAGCTCGAATCATATCATGAAGTTCGCCGATGATACGACCATGGTGGATCTCATCAGCAAGAACGACGATTCAGCTTAGAGAGAGGAGGTGCAGCGGCTAATGGACTTGTGCAGAGCTGAACATTGATGACTCCTCAGTAGAGATCGTAAAGAGCACCAAATTTCTTGGTGTTCACCTGGTGGCGAATCTCACCTGGTCCCTCAACACCAGCTCCATAGCAAAGAAAGCCCAGCAATGTCTCTACTTTCTGTGAAGGGTGAGGAAAGTCCATCTCCCACCCCCATCCTCACCACATTCTACAGGGGTTGTATTGAGAGCATCCTGAGCAGCTGCATCACTGCCTGGTTCAGAAATTGCACCATCTCGGATCGCAAGACCCTGCAGCGGATAGTGAGGTCAGCTGAGAAGATCATCAGGGTTTCTCTTCCCACTATTACAGACATTTACACTACACGCTGCATCCACAAAGGAAACAGCATTATGAAGGGCCCCATGCACTCCTCATACAAACTCTTCTCCCTCTTGCCGTCTGGGAAAAGGCTCCAAAGCATTCAGGCTCTCACGACCAGACTATATAACAGTTTCTTCCCCCAAGCTATCAGACTCCTCAATACCCAGAGCCTGGACTGACACCTTGCCCTGTTGTCCTGTTTATTATTTATTGTAATGCCTGCACTGTTTTTGTGCACTTTATGCAGTCCTGTGTAGGTCTGTAGTCTAGTGTAGCTTTCTCTGTGTTGTTTTTTTACGTAGTTCAGTCTAGTTTTTGTACTGTGTCATGTAACACCATGGTCCTGAAAAATGTTGTCTCATTTTCACTATGTACTGTACCAGCAGTTATGGTCGAAATGACAATAAAAGTGACTTGACTTGACTTGAAAATACAGGAAATACAGATAAAACCTGTAGTCATTATTCAACCCCTTTATCTGGTATTATTCTGATAAATTTGTGTTGTTCCCTTCATTACGCTAGTGACCAAGAACTGAATGTAGGGAATTCAGACAATTATTCAGGCAATTATCTTGTACAAATGAAGTATCTATTCATTTTTTTTTCACTGAAGTTCCCATTTGTTTCTTTGATAGATTTTTAAAGAATTATTTCTGAACATGCATATCTATATCCCCCACAACTTCCAATGTCCCATCTGGAAGAAATGCTTAAATTTTTTTTCTAAATAACTTGATTTACTTAGTCAATTTGCCTGTTTCATTGAAACTTTATGGTTCTGTTTACTGTGCATCCTAAATCAAGTGTTATCCACAAACTTAGACATAAAACATGCTATTTTGAAATCATAATGCATATGATGAAAGGCTCAGGCGCCAGTTAAAAAAAATCCCTGGGGAACATTTTGTTCAAGACAACAATCCACGTATCTTTATTCCAATTTCCTATCTTACAGAATTTTGAGAGCTTCGGTTCAATCTGCCTTCTGGAAATCCATGTTCAGAATAATATCTAATAAATGAATCTGAGTTGTACAGTACACCATGTCCATGCCAGCCATTTTGCCCATCTACGGAGAACCCAATTGCCTACACTAGGACTGCATCCTTCTATGCCTTGCCTTTATAAGAGTCTGCCTAAACATCTCTTAAACATAGTTCTGGTCACGAAACAATAGCAAAGATGTGATTAAGCTGCTAGGTAAGATTTAGAGGGATGTTGCTGGGATGGGGAATCCAAAACTAAAGGCACAGGTTTAGGGTGTGAGATAGAAGATTTAAAGTAGAAATGAGAGGCAAGTTTTTCCAGAGGCTGCTGGGTACATGAAATGAGCTGCCAGACGAAGTGGTAGAGGCAGGTACAATTAAAATATTTTAAAAAATACTTGCAGATGGATACATGGATAGGATACGACAAAGGGATATGGGGCCAGGAAAAAAGGATTAGCGTAGAGAGGCATTTGAGTCGGCATGGAGAAGTCAGGTTACAAGGCCCGTTTCTATGACATATGACTCTGTGACTTCAAGAAAACGTGACCACAGAATTTACAAAGCTGTGGAGGTGGAATGGGGAGAAGTTCAAGGGACTTCTATAGTGAACAGCCATAAAAATATAGCAATGAAAAATTTGAAACTGATAACATCAATGCAGCAAAATATAACAGATATAGGACTTTCATGAGACAAGTGTAATAACCAATCGTTTCTCATTCTGCACAGGAATATGAAATACCTATACCCTCTGTTACGTACCCCGTAACTGGGTCACTTACCAGCAAAGATAGAGAGGTCCATTGAAGTCTGATGGTACTATTTTTAACAGTATTTATTGATAAAAATACACAAAAATAATATCAATGCAAACATACAGATAATATACGTTGTCAATACTAACTCTAAAAGTGCGGGTATAATAATAATCAATAAGAAATAAGCTCTATCGTTGTCTAGGGGATAATGTATTGTCCGATGGAAATATAAAAGTCAATCAGTTCATTCAGGCTGCAGCTTTTGGTTGGAGAGAGACAGATTTTTAGAACTTGCCAGCTTTTCCTTTTTATGATGTCGATCCTTCGAAAATTCGTTGGTGGTGGCCTCTTTCTTTAGCTAAGCCGTCTTCCGTGGTAAGGCCCGCCAATTCCTAGGCAAATGGAAAAGGACGCACGTGGGCCCCCCACCGGCTGTCGCTATTAAACGCTGTCACGGGATTTCTAGTGTTTCTCCTGGTGCATCTGAAGGGGTTGTTCTCCAGACCCTCTTTTATCCTTACTCACGGGGTCTCAGATGTCAGTCAGGTTGGGATGTTGCAATCCCTCAACCAGCCCACTCTGGTCATTCCCTGAGGGCTTCAATGAATAGTACAGTACTCAATACACAATTCCGTCTCCAAGAGACAATGGCCGGTATCCGTGGCTTTGTCTCGCTGAGGGCAGGACACACATTCCAAACCCTTGAGGATTCTCTCTCTCATTTCCTGGGTCCCCAGACCTGAATTAATAGCGATCTTGCGATTCTCAAAAAGGAGGGGGCTACTTTGTACCCTTTGGCCCCTCAGAGTTGTGGCACATTCATAACGCCTCAGAGATACGAGTCCTGAAAAGCTACTATTAAATGTTCAACATTTTTACACACATCTTTTAGGTAGATAATGAATTATGTGATAGCCAATACCCATCTCAAGGTTAAAGCTATATGGATATTTGAATTCCACATGAATTAAATCATTATTAGCAAACTTCCCCTTAAGTAAGCAGTAAATAAATCACATCAATTAATTTTAGACTTTTTTAAAAATCCACAAATTTTAGAAATTTTTGTTTTAGTTTGAAAAGAAAATCAGCACAAATCAGACTCAGTGGTCAACACAGTACTGATCAACCAACTCAAATCCAGCAATCATTAATCTGGTTCCACTGCTGGTTCAGACATTATTTTCAGCAGCCCAATTTCAAATTTCCTGCATCGCTGTGCTAAACCACCACCACTGTTTTAGTGGTGCCATTAGCAGTATCAGCTGTTGGCATTCTTCTGTGTTCTTCCTTGTCTGGTTCATCCTTGGAAGCAATTTCCAAATGTCTGAAGGTACCATGTTCATCTGTACAAACAATAGTACGTAAGTATAAACACCATGGGACCACGCAGCCGTCAGACCGCTCAGGAAGGAGATGCATTCTGTCTCCTAAAGATGAACATACTTTGATGCGAAAAGTGCAAATCAATCCCAGAACAGCAGCAAAGGACCTTGTGAGGATGCTGGAGGAAACAGGTAGACAAGTATCTATATCCACAGTAAAACGAGTCCTATATCGACATAACCTGAAAGGCTGCTCAGCAAGGAAGAAGCCACTGCTCCAAAACCGCCATAAAAAAAGCCAGACTACAGTTTGCAAGTGCACATGGGGAACAAAGATCTTACTTTTTGGAGAAATGTCCTCTGGTCTGATGAAAGAAAATTGAACCGTTTGGCCATAATGACCATTGTTATGTTTGGAGGAAAAAGGGTGAGGCTTGCAAGCCGAAGAACACCATCCCAACCATGAAGCATGGGGGTGGCAGCATCATGTTGTGGGGGTGCTTTGCTGCGGGACGGACTGGCGCACTTCACAGAATAGATGGCATCGTGAGGAAGGAAAATTATGTGGATATATTGAAGCAACATCTCAAGACATCAGCCAGGAAGTTAAAGCTCGGTTGCAAATGGCTTTTCCAAATGGACAATGACCCCAAGCATACCTCCAAAGTTGTGGCAAAATTGCTTAAGGACAACAAAGTCAAGGTATTGGAGTGGCCATCACAAAGCCCTGACCTCAATCCGATAGAAAATTCGTGGGCAAAACTGAAAAAGTGTGTGCGAGCAAGGAGGCCTACAAACCTGACTCAGTTACACTAGTTCTGTCTGGTTGAATGGAAAAAAATTCCAGCAACTTACTGTGAGAAGCTTGTGGAAGGGTTCCCAAAGCATTTGACAGAAGTTTAACAACTTAAAGGCAATGCTACCAAATACTAACAAAGTGTATGTAAACTTCTGACCCACTGGGAAAGTGATGAAAGAAATAGATCATTCTCTCTACTTTTATTCTGACATTTCACATTCTTAAAATAAAGTAGTGATCCTAACTGACCTAAGACAGGGAATGTTTTCTAGGATTAAATGTCAGGAATTGTGAAAAACTGAGTTTAAATGTATTTGGCTAAGGTGTATGTAAACTTCTGACTTCTGTAAAAAGGAAAGTTTCTCCAGTTCTTTCCTGAGAGTAAATCAAAAAAAAAGTTGTGTATTAGGAAAACAATGAATGATCGAAAATGTTCACAACTAGATAAAATTCTCATAAACTCTGCATCAGCGAGGGTATAGAACTGTCAGTAGAGATGGTGAAGGAACAAGCAAAATTATCTCATGAAGAGTTAGGACTGGATTATCAGTATGATTACAGTGAAGGATGGCTTCAGTGTTTCAATCAGCGACATGGCATAAAATTTCGTGCAGCGTGCGGTGAAAAGCGGTTTACAGAGAAGGAAGCAGCTACTGAGCTGCAAAATCACCAACAAGGTTATAAAGCATCAAAAGATCGTGTCATTGTGTTGGACTGCTCTAATGATGCAGGAACCCACAGGGGTAAGTTGTTAGTCATCGGCAAAAGTTTAAATCCCAGAGCGTCCAAAGGTATGAAGCAGTTTCTGGTAATATAAAGTGCCAACAAAAAAGGATGGATAATAGCTGACATTACATTGAAGTGGTTTAAACATTACTTTGTTCCCGAAGCGAGAGCTCACTGTAACTGTTGGTCTGGACAAAAATTGTAAGATCATACTGACTTTAGGTAAGTGCTCTGCACATCCAGAAGCAGAACTCTTGGTTAAGGATAATGTTTATGTTATCTACCTGCCACCTAACTGTACATTAGTCGTCGCCAACCAGTCGATCATGATCGACTGGTCGACCTTTGAGACTTTCCCAGTAGATCCCAAAAAAAATACACTAATACATTATGCCTGATAAAAATTCTGATGCAAAAGCAAATTTTACCCCTAGAGCGCATATGTGAGTCATTTTTAACCCACACTTAGTTGCTTTCCCTGGTTATTGTGTTTCTCTTTTTCCACTGCCCATCGTCGTGTATCACATGTGTTCTGACATCATGTGACTATTGCGCTGTCTGTCAAATTTCCACGGAGCATGAGAGAGCTGAAAAAGTGTTTAAGATAAACAAACAAACGGGCAAACTGTCCAATGACTAAAGAAAACAACATGTGTGGGTAAAAATGACTCACTTATGCATTCACGATTTAACTAGAAAATTTCTTTTTTTTGTAATTTTTTTATTGAGGTTCATCATCAAACATTTCCATAAGTATATTTCAGATATTGTACATATATATCATATAGTCATATATGCCACAAATCTCCACATAATATTTATCTGAGGTATACACTTATAGAAAAGAAAGGAAAGAAAGAGCAAGCGAAAGAAGAAAACTATGTATAAGTAGGAAGTGATCTTTTTTTTACAATGTTGTGGCGACCCAATTACTAGCACACTCGAACCGGCTGACAATTAGCCAGCGTGCAGGCACAAAGGAAGAAAGCCTGAGGGGGTTTCAGTACGTGCCTCTCGAGGCATCTGGTGGGGGAGAGAGGCTTTAAAGCAAGGCTGTGAAGTTGGAATAAACTTTATCTTTGACTGCAGTTTACTGACTCCGTGTTGTTATTTTAGCGCTGCGTGCAGCACACCGCTACAATTGGTGACCCCGACGGTCCAAACGTTTTTGGACCGGAGATGAACGGCGCCGCATCTGTTCATGCGGTTTCCTTGAAACTGCCAAGCTTCTGGACGCTACAACCTCACCTATGGTTTCAGCAAGCAGAAGCCCAATTCCACATTCAGCAGATAACCTCAGAGGACACCCGTTACTACTACGTGGTGAACTCCCTCAACCAGGACACAGCGGCCCAGGTCGCGGAGTTCGTACAGTCTCCCCCGGCGGACGGCATGTACATGGCATTCAAAGCCCTGCTCATAGGGACTTTCGGGCTCTCCCGCCGCGAGCGAGCTGACTGTTTACTGCACCTGGATGGCTTGGGAGACAGGCCTCCATCAGCTTTAATGAATGAGATGTTGTCTCTGGCCGACGGACACACACCCTGCCTCGTGTTTGAGCAGGCATTCCTGGAGCAGCTGCCCGAGGACATACGCCTGCTGCTGTCCAACGCGGATTTCAGCGGCCCCCGGAAGGTGGCAGCCCGGGCGGACTTGCTGTGGAACGCCAAGAAGGGGAGTGGGGCGTCCATCTCACTGATCACCCGGCCACGCTCCCAGCAGCAAACCAGTCCAGGCCCGGCTGCAGAGCCTGCTAAACCCAAAGGCCAGGGTGTGGAGCCCAACGAGCAATGGTGTTTCTACCACCAGCGGTGGGGCGCAGAAGCCCGCCGTTGTCGCCCGCCCTGCCAGTTCCCGGGAAACGCCAGGGCCAGCCGTCGCTGATGGCTACGGCGGCTGGCCATCGGGATAGCCTCCTGTATGTGTGGGACAGCAGGTCGGGACGCCGGTTTTTGGTCAACACTAGTGCCGAGATCAGCGTCTGACCTCCGACGAGTTACGACACCCACAGCAGGGCGGCGGGTCCCCCTCTGCGGGCCGCGAACGGCAGCACAATAAGGACCTATGGCACCTGTCCGGTGCAGCTACGGTTCGGCTCCAGCCAGTTCACGTGGGACTTCACACTGGCCGCCGTAGCCCAACCGCTTCTGGGTGCGGATTTCTTGCGGGCTCACAGCCTACTGGTCGACCTGCCCAGGAAGAGACTGGTCCACGCCGAGACCTTTCAGACGTTCTCCCTGGGTGCAGCCCAGTTGCCAGCCCCTCACCTCGGCTCCATCACGCTGTCCGACAACGACTTCACCAGGGTCCTGGCGGATTTCCCATCGGTTCTGGCACCGCAGTTCGCGGCAGCCATGCCCCGACACGGCGTACAGCACCACATCCCGACCCAGGGACCACCCCTCCACGCCCGTGCTCGGCGGCTTCCCCCGGACAAGCTCCTACTGGTGAAGGAGGAGTTCAAGAGGATGGAGGAATTGGGGATCATACGGCGGTCCGACAGCCCATGGGCCTCCCCCCCGCACATGGTGCCCAAAGCGACAGGGGGCTGGAGACCGTGCAGCGACTACCGCAGGCTGAATGAGGCTACAACACCGGACCGCTACCCTGTGCCGCACATTCAGGACTTTGCAGCAAACCTGCACGGCACACGGATCTTCTCCAAGGTACACCTCATCCGCGGATACCATCAAATCCCGATGCATCCAGACGACGTCTCCAAAACGGCTCTCATCACCCCTTTCGGCCTTTTCGAGTTCCTCCGCATGCCGTTCGGCCTGAAGAATGCCGCACAGACGTTCCAGCGGTTGATGGATGCAGTGGGACGCGACCTGGACTTCGCACTCATCTATTTGGACGACATCCTCATAGCCAGCAGCAGCCGTCAGGAGCATCTGTCCCACCTCCGACAACTCTATGCCCGGCTGAGTGACTATGGTCTAACAATCAACCTGGTCAAATGCCAGTTCGGGCTCGACACCATTGACTTCCTGGGCCACAGGATTACTAAAGATGGGGCAACCCCTCTGCCCGCTAAGGTAGATGCGGTCCGCCATTTCCCCCGACCCACCACGATCAAAGGCCTTCAGGAATTCGTAGGTATGGTCAATTTCTACCACTGCTTCCTCCCTTCAGCTGCCCGGATCATGCGCCCCCTGTTCGCCATGCTGTCCGGTCCGGGCAAGGACATTACCTGGGACGAGGTGTCCGCTGCCGCTTTCATTCAAACGAAGGATGCCTTGGCGAACGCCGCGATGCTAGTGCACCCCAGAATGGACGTCCCTACCGCCCTCACAGTGGACGCATCTAATACGGCAGTCGGTGGGGTACTGGAGCAGCTCATCGCGGGTCGCTGGCAACCCCTGGCGTTTTTCAGCAAACACCTGCGGCCACCCAAGCTCAAATACAGTGCTTTCGACCGGGAGCTGTTGGCGCTATACCTGGCAATCCGGCATTTCAGGTACTTCTTAGAAGGTAGGCCCTTCACCGCATTCACGGACCACAAACCGCTTACCTTTACATTCACAAAGGTATCCGATCCCTGGTCGTCCCGCCAGCAGCGCCATCTGTCCTACATCTCTGAATACACGACGGACGTCCGGCACGTCTCGGGTAAGGACAATGTCGTGGCGGATGCGCTCTCTCGCCCTAACATTCATGCTCTTTCCCAAGGGGTAGACTTTGAGGTGCTGGCAGAGGCACAGCAGGCAGATGAGGAGATCCCGAGTTACAGGACCGCAGTCTCCGGTTTGCAGCTCCAGGACCTCCCCGTAGGCCCAGGTGAGAGGACCCTACTCTGTGACGTCGCCACCGGCCAGCCCCGTCCCATCGTCCCGCCACCTTGGCGATGACGTGTTTTCGACTCTATTCATAACTTGGCGCACCCCTCCATCTGCACTACCGTCCGGATGGTCTCCAGCAGGTTTGTTTGTCACGGACTCCGCAAGCAGGTCCGTGAATGGGCCAAGACGTGCATGCACTGCCAGACGGCCAAGGTGCAGCGACACACCAAGGCCCCGCCGCAGCAGTTCCAACCCACCCACCGGCGTTTCGACCACATTCATGTGGATGTCGTGGGCCCCCTGCCAGTGTCGCACGGGGCGCGGCACCTCCTGACTATCGTGAACCGGTTCACGAGATGGCCAGAGGCGGTCCCGCTCACCAACACCACCTCTGAATCTTGCGCCCGGGCACTGATCGCCACCTGGGTGTCCCGCTTTGGTGTACCGGCCCACATTACCTCCGACAGAGGCGCCCAGTTCACCTCCAGCCTGTGGTCAGCGATGGCCAGCCTGTTGGGGACTCAGCTGCACCACACCACTGCCTACCACCCACAGTCGAACGGACTGATGGAGCGTTTCCACCGTCACCTGAATTCGGCTCTCATGGCCCGCCTGCGAGGAGCTAACTGGGCGGACGAGCTTCCCTGGGTCCTACTCGGCATCCGCACGGCGCCCAAAGACGATCTGCACGCTTCATCGGCCGAGTTGGTGTACGGCGCACCCAAGGGGGCGAGAGGAAGAACCCGCAGCAGTCCTGGGCAGACTATGCGAGAGGCTCGGTGCCCTGGCCCCCATACCCACTTCGCAGCATGGGCAGCACCCGACCTGCGTACCCAAAGACCTGCAGAACTGTAAGTTTGTGTTTGTACGACGGGGCGGGCATCGGCCACCGTTGCAATGGCCCTACGAGGGGCTGTTTACGGTGCTCCGGAACAACAGGTCCACATTCGTGCTGGACGTTGGGGGGAGAGAGGAGGTTTTCACGGTGGACTGACTCAAACCGGCCCATGTGGACTTGGCGCAACCGGTCGAGTTTCCGGCACCACGGTGCAGAGGCCGACCTCCCAAACAGGGTCCGGCCCAGACTGTGGACATTGGGGGGTGTATCGCCGGTTCTGGGGGGGGGTTATGTGGCGACCCAATTACTAGCACACTCGAACCGGCTGACAATTAGCCAGCGTGCAGGCACAAAGGAAGAAAGCCTGAGGGGGTTTCAGTACGTGCCTCTCGAGGCATCCGGCGGGGGAGGGAGGCTTTAAAGCAAGGCTGTGAAGTTGGAATAAACTTAATCTTTGACTGCAGTTTACCGACTCCGCGTTGTTATTTTAGCGCTGCGTGTAGCACACCGCTACAATGTATTCATTGATTTGTGAGAATAAAATCAGGCCTATGAGGTGTTATGTAGTTAAACCGTTTTTCCCAGTATGAATCAAATTGTTCCAACTTATGATTAACAGATGCTGTTATCTTCTCCATTTTGTAAATGTCCATTGTAATTTCCATCCATGCATTTAAGGTTGGGCTCTCCTGTGATAACCATTTCCTAGTAAGAGTCTTTTTACCAGCCACCAACAGTATATTCATTAAATATTTATCTCTTTTCAACCATTCTTGAGGTATATACCCAAAATATATGGTCTTACTTTCTAAGGGTATTTCACATTTAAAGATGTTTTCTAGGGCACTGTGTATCCCACTCCAATAGTCTTTGATAATGGGGCATTCCTAGAAAATATGATAATGGTTTGCATTTTGATTTCCACAATTTCTCCAGCAAACAGGGTGGTTACTATCATAATGGGATTTCTGAGAGGGTGTAATAAAATATCTTATCAAGTTTTTCCATCTGAACTCCCTCCATTTCTGTGAACTGATACACTTCCATTGATACCTCCATATTATTGTCCATTCTTCCTCAGATATAATTATCCGTCCTTCCTTCTCTCATTTTGTTTTAATGTATGAAGTTGAATGTGTTTTAAGATTTGACAACCCCTTATACATGCTTGAAATGATTCTACTACCATTATCTGAATTATATGCTTTTCTAAATAGCTCTATCAAACATGTACTTGCCTTGGTTACATTTTTAAGTCCTATTAACATATTGTCGCATCTGTAAATACCGATAAAAGTCTTGTTTTTCTGTTTCTCTTTAAGCATTTCAAAACTGAACAGTGTTCCTTCTTTCATTATTTTGCAAAGAGCTATTATTCCTTTAAATCTAGCATCCAGTTTATTTGGCGTAAAATCCAAGTCATATGCACACCATTTAAGAATTGCAATATCTCCCTCTAGTTTATATTCTTTTATAATAGTTTTCCATATTTTAAGAATCCATTTCACCCATGGGTTATCAATAGTATTTACGTACCTTTGTAGGTTGTTATCAGGCAAAATTGTCTGTATGGGGATGGGAAGCATCCGCTCCTCAATGTTTTTCCATTGAGCGTCATATGGTGGGTTGCACCAACACATCACAGCTCTCAACTGTGCTGCAAAATAATAATCTCTAAGAGAAGGTAGGCCCCATACCCCCTTTTCCTTGGCTAATTGCAAAGTTTTGAGATGAACTCTGAGCCTTTTACCTTGCCAAATATATCTTGATAACATCTTGTTCCATTCATTGAATTGTTTTTGATTAATCTCTATTGGTAGGGTCTGAAAGAGATATAATAGTCTGGGCAGTATATTCATTTTAGTAGATTCAATCCTTGAACTGAGTCTAGAAAAAGGAATTAGGTTCCATCTTGTTATATCTTAATTCTTTTTTTATATATAGGCTGATAATTGCATTCCGATAATTTTGCCAAATCTTTTGGCATAATGTTGCCCAAATATTTGAAAGACTCTGTTTGCTATGCCCAGGGATATCTACTTTCAATTTCTCTTGGTGGGCTATAGTTATATGAAAGTAATTGGGTTTTATCTATGTTGATCTTGTATCCTGATAATTGACCATATTGTTCAAAGGATTGCATCAATTTAGGTAAAGAGTATGTTGGTTGCCCTAGATAGATCAAAATCTCATCCACGTAACAAGTCAATTTATGCTCTGTCCCTTTAGTAGTAATTCCCCTGATATCTTCATTTTGTCTGATGTATTGAGCTAATGGTTCCAGATATAATGTGAGGAGTAGCAGTGACCATGCACAACCCTGTCTCGTGCCCCTTTCTAGGGTAAGAATATTTGATAAATATCCATTGATTTTAATCCTAACAGTAGGGTTGTCATATAGTGCCTGTATAGTTTTAATAATTGTTATGGAAACCAGATCTATGTAAAACTCTGGAAAGAAAATTAACCAAATCAAATGCCTTTTCAGCATCCACACTTATCACTATTGCTTCAATTTAATTTTTTTGTATATGATCCATAATGTGAACTGTCCTTCGTATATTGTCTTGTGTTTGTCATTGTTGTATAAAACCTGTCTGATCATTATCAGTAGGGGTAGAAACTCTTCTAATCGTTTGTCCATGATGGAGGTATATAATCTACATTAAGAACAGATATTGGTCTAAATGACTCACATTCAATTTTATCCTTGCCTTCTTTCAGTATAGCTGAGATTATCACTTCCTTCCAGCTGGGTGGCATTTGTGCCTTTTTTAGAGCCCAGTTCAGTGTGGGGAGTAAGACAAGAATTAACTCATCTTTAAATTCTTTGTACCATTCTGCTGTATACCCATCTGATCCTGACTTGCTTAATTTAAGCCTACTAACTGTAGCTTTTAATTCAACTTCAGTTATGTCAGCGGTCATCATTCTATTGTGTTCTTCGCTTAAAGGGGGTAACTCTAGAGAATTCAGGAAGGTGTCAATTTGGGTTATGCTTCCCCCTGGAACTTTGGAATATACAGTTTTGTAAAACACTCAAAAGCTTCTTGAATTTCACTTAGCTTATTTTTTAAATCATTTTTGTTCTTGGATTCCTAATTCTATGAATTGTATTTTATGCTTTTTTTTTTGTTTCCATGCCAGTATTTTCATAGACTTAGATCCACTTTCATAATGTCTGTTTCAGAAACATTAAATTTTTCCTGATTTCTTGCATAGCCAAACTATTAATTTCATTCCTAATTTTTAAAATTTCTTCTGTGTCCTGTGCCAAATTCAATGTTTTTTTTCTAGTTCCTTCAGCCTATTTTGTAATTAATTTTATTCCTTACTTTTTTCTTAATATGAAGATATCACTGTAAATTTCCCTCTTAAAACAGCCTTCAGAGTATCCCATAGAATGGGAGGTGAAACCTCTCCATTATCATTGGATTCTAAGTAAAGACCAATTTCTTTTTTAGTTTGTTCCTTAAAGTAGGGATCATTGAATAGACTTGAATTTAGTTTCCAAATAGTATTCTTTGGTTGTAGGTCAAAATCAACAGATAAATATATAGGTGCATGGTCACTTACATCTATTGTCCCAATTCCACAGGAGTTTTGTCTTTTCCAAATGTTATGAAATAGTCTATTCTTGTATATACAGAATGGGGGGCAGAATAATGAATGTAATCCCTTCTGCTGGGGAAAAGGTCCCTCCATATATCAATTAGACCAACATCCTCAAAAAGTGTATTAACTTTCTTATGTAAGGATTTTGTTTCATAGGTGTTTCTATTGGAAGAGACTAACTTTGGTTGTAATTGTAAATTTAAGTCTCCCCCACATATCAGACATTCCATTACCATAACATTAGTAATTTTCTGAAAGAAACCAGTATCACTTCCTGGGGGTGCGTATATATTCAATAGAGTAACTGAATTTCCATCTATATTCCCCCTTACCAGAGTATATCTGCCCTCCTTATCTCCCATTTCAAATGCTTTTTCAAAATTGAGCTTGTTTGAGATAAGAATAGCAACTCCTCTATGTCCTGATTTATATGAGGAGAAAAACAAATTAGTGAAGCCCATTCTCTTTAGTTTTCCATGCTCATTATCACTCAAGTGAGTTTCCTGTAAATATACTACATGGGCTTGTTCTTTTTTCATTTTGGATAGAATTCTACCACGTTTGATTGGGTTTAACAGCCCATTGACATTAAAAGAAATGAATTTTTCTTTGTCCTTAGCCATGTATATTTATCTGTCAATATATCACTAGAAAATTTCTCAGTATAGCACAGACCTCTGCCGAGGGGGCAGTTAACTGAGGAGTAATTGTTAAATTACTCAGTAATTAAGTAATTCTTAATCTGAATTAAGTAATTCAGATAACGTAATTGCAAAATGCAGTCCGCATTAGCATAAAAATTTGATCAACTTTAATCAGTTTTGACTCTATTATGCTGCTATTTATATTACGTCAGTTATGCAAAAGTTTGATCAGTTCTACTGCTCTTTCTTTCTTTTGAATTTTTTGCCTTTGATAGCGTGAATTCATGTTTAGCATTTCCAATAGTGTGCTAGTAATTAGCATTAATTTTAGTTTTTACTGAAAAGTTAGCGCCTCTCTTTTGATTTAGCTGTTGTATTTTTTTCAGTGTAGCTTGTGCTGCATCAAAGTGAACCAATTAGGTTAGATAAGAGTACAAACTGTCGCAAACATCAATATACGGAGCTCGCTGGTGATATCCTGCAAGGTAGCTAGCTAGCATGCCAGAAGCTCCACGAAAGGTGGCGAAAACGTACAAATTCCATCCAGAATGGGAAGAGGAATTTCTATTTGCCTTGGTGAAAGACAAGTGTGTGTATATGTTGTGCCACCAAACACAAGCATTGACTAAAAGAGGGAATCTGGAGCGGCACCACAACACCAACCACCAGAAATTTAAACACACCTACCACCCCCCCCCCCCCCCCCCCCCACAAAGAGCGCAATCCATGCCAGGAAAGTTGAGGAGCTGATATCAGGGTTGAAGGCCCTGCAATTGTTTTTCATAAAACATGCTGCTCAAAATACGGCTGCTATTGAAGCATCATTTCGTGTAAGTCGCCTTTTGGCTAAACACAAGAAGCCTTTTAAAGATGGCGACTTATTCAAGGAAGCAATGGCATTTACCTCAGAGACTTTTTAATGACTTTATAAACAAAAATGACATCAAAACCGCAATACGTAATATTGGACAAGTGTTAAAGGACTTGTTATTCTGTGGATACTTTTCACCACAGTTTGATGAATCCCTGGATGTAATGCAAACAGCTCAGCTTGTTGTATTTGTCAGAATAGCTTTCCAGGATTTTACAACAAAGGACTTTCTCACTCTTTTACACTTAAAAGGTGAGGATATTTACAATGAGTTTAAAAAATGTCCATGAAAATGACATCCCCGTTCATAAACTAGTGGCAATTACTACTGATGGGGCCCCAACAATGCGCGGTGTGCGCTTTGGTTTTATAGCACTGTGCCGTAATTACCCTGATTTTCCCGAATTCCTGAATTATCACTGTGAGGTTCATCAGCAGGCCTTGGCTGGGAAGGTCATGGACTTTTCTCGTGTAATGACACTCGTGGTCAAACTGATAAACTTGATTCAAGCAGAAGTGCTTCAGCACTGCTTATTCAAGGTGTTACTGGATGAGCTCGATGCCGCTTACGGAGACATACTTCAAGCTGATGTTCAGTGGTTGAGTTGCGGCAAAGTGCTACAACGATTTGTTGACTTGCTGCCTGAGATCAAGACTTTTCTGTTGACAAGAAACGAGGAGTATGAGGAACTGTCAGATGATTGTGTGGCTACTGGATTTAGGGTTTCTAATAGACCTAACGGCTAAATTAAACGCACATAGCAACGAGCTCATGGGAAAAGACCGACACGTGCCCCACATCATAAGCACAGTAAATGCGTTTAAGGCCAAGCTCAGTATATGGATTTCAAATTTAAATAACGGGAGGCTGACACACTTTCCCAGCTTGGATAAAATGTTACAGACCATCAAGGAAAAAAAATGCTTTTCGCCCTGAGCAGTACTGTGCTTACCTAGACAAACTTGCAATAGCAATAGAGTTTGATTGACGTTTAGGGGAGTTAAATGTCATGAAAGATATTGCTGCATTTATTTCAAACCCATTTCTGCCGATCGATATAGAACAGATAGCAGCCAAATTCCAGCAAGTATTTGGGGGGGTGGGGGGGGGGCAAGTGATATTGAATGGAAATAATTGATTTGCAAAATGACATCAAGCTTAAAGCAAGATCAAGGGATGGTGACTTTTGGGGGCTCGTCAGCAGGGAGAAGTTTCCTCATCTCACCACGTGTGCACTAAAAGTCAGTGCCTACTTCGGGTCAACTTATCTGTGAAATTGCATTTTCACAGATGAAAATTATTAAATCTAAGCACGTGAACTGTCTTACTGAGCCAAATTTCAGGGAACTAGCAGAAAGTATTCAGCCCCAGTCATCACTGAGTGCAACAGTATTTTTATTCATTTATTTTTTGTGTTGAAATAAAATTAAATAATGAAACATAGAATTAAAAGTAGGAAGTATTGTAATATTCTTAAAGAAAGACAGCTATGGCCTGTTTGATATGATAGTTAGTGTTTTCTTGGTTGAATTAATTTGAAAGTTTGACAAATGCATTTTATGTAATTTAAATACAATTAGCCCAAATAAAAGGCTTCAATTGGAAGTACAATCTGAGCTGTTTTTTCCTCTAAACAATTTAGTAGGCCGATCTTGCCTTTCACTAAGGCCGAGGTAGGGGATCTTGGGTTTAAAAAGGTTGGTGACCACTACTGTACATCATTAATTCAACCCCTTATCCAACTTGTACATTTACAGGGTGTTTTAAAGGTAGGGTAAGGTGATCATCAAGTGGGTTAGAGGTGTTTGTTTATTTAATCCTAACCTACCACATGATTCGGCAAAATCACTAATCTGGCACTGCACTGGTCTCAAATCATTCTGGATTTGTGGTAGTAAACCCGTACCAATAAAGGATGCTAACACTGGAAAATCAAGAGTTCTGCTTGTTGCATCAGTATTGATGCAAACTAATTGTCGGTCTTTACATTTATCAACAAAACGAGTGAATTTAGGTTCACAATTCACAACAGTCAGACCTAACTTGCCAGTCCAGTACCAGAACAATCTGCACCTCAAGCAAATACATTCAGGGTTCTGAAACAAACAGACTGAACAATTGTTTTGAATCATTTTGTTTAATCTTTGATTAGAATATTGTCATACAGCAGTTAGTTTAAAAAAATACATTCAAAAAATTCTGCAGATCATGTGCCCAGAAACAGGTAGTATTCCAATAAAAACCTGTAACATAACCAGTCCACACTTTTAAAATGAGAAAATTCAATTTAGCTTCAAGTGTTTCTGCCTTAATACCCATCAGTGCATACATGATGATTTCTTTAACTGTTAGCACTTATTGTGCAATAAATTGCTAAGCAGATTTTTTCAAATTTTTGCCTGTACATTTTTAAATAAACAGCTATTGTTGTAGAGCACCTAGAAAGCCAAGCCTACACATTACTTTCCAGTACCATTTGAAATACAAATGGTTAAGATTTGCCCTGCACTGAAATTACCAATAGCTAAAAAGTGCACACAGCTTCTTAGTATACCTAAGAATAGCCCCTTGTGTTGCCTGTCATTAAAATATCCCTAAAAGCTCTTAGTATTGATCTCAGCTGATACACTGACCAGCAATTTTATTACAAGCTGGCAAAATTTGATTAGAAATGTTACTGTATGGAAAACATACTTTGTTAAGGAACTATACACAGACTATATTATACAGTTTGGCTGAGGACATGTTATTTTAACATATATTCTTTGTTCATCTATACATCACTAGTATTTCAAACACTGGATGTGATCATAACCCCTGTTTTAACAGCAGGCTGAGGGACAGCAAGTGCAGGATTGTTTTCTGTCCATATTCAACCAGGAAAAAGAAAATCAGCATTTAACAATTGAGCTTTTGCCTTTCGAGTAAACCTATAAAAAATAAATTACACAATATCTGGCCAATGCTTCAGTAAGGACTCAAGAGCAATATACAGTATTAGGATTTCTGCTACATCAAACAGCAGGAAAGGCTGAATGTGAGGACTGCCAACTATATGCAGGAAATGGAAATCTCCTAAAAATACGTACACACGCATGAAAGAGTACTGCTAAGTCTCTCAGGCAAATATTGTTGCAAAAGAGCCCAGTGTATGTAACTATCATATACTTAAATCTTCACTCTTTGTCATAACCAGGTCACATGCACTCTTGCATGTCTGTATTACATCTTAAGCAAAACACCTGCTTTCAAGAATGATAACCATTTAAAAAAAACTACAGTTCATTTTTAAAAAACAGTGGAAAACAAGTGCAAAGTTTACCATTTTTCTGGTCAACTCAAAATACAAAAAAAAACACTTAAGGGTTTTGGTAGATGTTCTTTCCTTTTGCAGTGTATTTCAACTGCGTCCAAATATGGTCTCATATTCTGTTAAGATCAATTCCACAATCTGATTCTGATATACCATGTGCACTGCAATATTGTTCACCTCTTTCTCAGGCCTGAGGAGAGTTGGCCCAAATACTATGGCAACACTCTGAGTAGTCATTCGGTTTAGCTCACCACAAGCAATGACCCTAGAAAGATATAATAATATTGTTTAATCATGTAGTATCACCATCAACATACTTAAAAACGTTCTCGTTATAGAAAATTCTATCTCACTTAAATGGATATAACAGAATACCCAATTTACTGATATAGAGCAAGAACACCCAAAATATCATCCGTTGTACTTCAGATGTCTGTCAACCTGTTATGACACTCCACTTACTTGCTCTTTTGTTTTATTGTTTAATCCCAAACTTCATGATGGAAGTAGATGGCATTGAGAAAATCATCTGGATGTAGCTTGATCAATATTTTTTGTTCTTTTTTTTTGTTCTGATAATCTTTATGGTAATCTTAGTGATATTTAAGATATTCTACCTATCTGTCTGAAATTTTGCATAATTGAATTGAATTGACTTTATTACTTCATATACATGGAGTAAAATGTTTGTTACATCTCCATCAAAATGTGCAATGTGCAATTTATAGTAATTTATAATAAATAGTACGTACAACAGGACAGCCAATATAACATAGAAATACAGTTGTATCAGCATGAATTAATCAGTCTGATGGCCTGGTGGAAGAAGCTGTTCCAGAGCCTGTTGGTCCAGGCTTTTATGCTGTAGTACCATTTCCCAGATGGTAGCAACTGGAACACTTTGTGACTGGGGTGACTCAAGTCCCCAATGATCCTTCGGGCCCTTTTTACACACACCTGTCTTTGTAAATGTCCTGAATAGTGAGAAGTTCACATCTACAGATGCACTGGGGTGTTCGCACCACTCTCTGCTCTCTTTTAAGACAGCATTTAAGGCTCATGATTGCATCATAGTATTTTGGTGCTTCATTCTATATGAAAGACATACTTCCAGTGACCTATTACGGCTCGAGGTTAACATGGATATGGGGCAGAAAAATTATTTCATTTGATGTTGTTTCTTAAGAAACAATGAATATATGAGTAGCAAATATAAGAACTGGAGCAGACCATCAGCAACACTGAACACATTAGTGATTAACACATAACAATTGTTGGATGAGATAATGACTGAATGACTGTTAATACTATGCTAGCTTTTGCAAAGATAATGGCATTCGTTATTAAGACCCAAACTAACAGGCAATTTGTAACATGAAAACAATACAGTGAATGGTGAATTACATGTGCTGCTGTACAACTTGTACTGTTCACCTTTAACACCTATTGTATGCAATTAGGGTCACCTTATTACAGGAGGGATGTGGAGGGTTTGTAAAGGGTACCGAAGAGGTCTGCCAGGAAGTTGCCTGGATTAAAGTATGAACAACAAGGAGAGATTCAACAAACTTCAGTTGCTTTCTCTGGAGAGATGGAGATTCAGGAGAGACCTGATAGAAGTTTATAAGGTTACAAAAAGCATACGTATTGGCGAGAAGTTTTAACGGGATTTGCGGTGTACAAAGTGGAAGGTGCCTGGAACAGGCTGCTGGTGGGTAATGCAGAAAACAGATATGACAGTGATTTTAGATACATGTACAGATACACATGAGGGATTTGGCTCATGTTCAAGCAGAAGAGATTTAGCTTAATTTTGCATTGTGTTTTACACAGACATTGTGAGCTGTTGGGTTTATTCCTGTGCTGTCCAGTTCTATGTTCTATCTTGCATTTAGTCTCTGATCTTTATGGCCAAATTAATTGCAATTAAAATCACCAGTTTGATACTTTATGGACTATCCTATTTACAATGAGATAGCAGATAACCAATGCAATTTAATGTCTCAAAAACCAAGTGGAAAAAAAAGGTACCTTATTCCTTCAAATTGTTAGAAGTTAAATTTAAGAAAAACTTCAATTTTTTAATATTTTAATCCACCTGTCCTTCCCTTTCTTTTTTTCTGTTCCTGATTTGAACTTAATTTACAACCACTGATTCATCCTCTGAGAAAGGTCTTTCTATTTAGTCATTAGTTTAATTGGTTAAGGCTATACAATGTTCAGATTCTCACCAATATAACAAATGCCTAAGTGGTCTTGCTGCATTGCATTGCAGCTTGAAATTCAATACTATGGGGGTAATTTTTTAAAAATCATTTAAAAATACAGGAATGTTTAAAAATTGGGGTACAATATGCCCAATTTAGCTAAAATGTTGCAGACTTCTTGACACTGATATTTGCAATTTAATAAAATATTAAGCAAATTATTTTAATTATAAAATCTTAAGAGATGGAAATTTCAGTCCCAAATTACCAGGCAAAGTCAACCACAATGGAAGTACATCTGATATTCCTTTGATCAGAGCAATATTCAACTGATCATTTAATTCAGACTTACTTCACAAGATGCTTGAACAGAACTTGCATCGTGTCATGGTTTGGTTTAGGTAGTTGTCTAACTAGTTCTTTAATACCCTGAATGCGGAGCTTGTAGTCTGGAGATTCTGAAATACATTAGATATAATTGATTAATACAAGAGATTCTGTAATGCTGGAAATCCAGAGCTATACACACACACACAAAATGTTGGAGGAACATAGCAGGTCAGGCAGCATCTATGGAATTGAATACACAGTCAACATTGCTGGCTGTTTAATTGGTTATATATAATTGGTTTTATGTTTGTCATTAAATACACTAAAATAATCATCTATAAATAATACAAAACTCTTAATCACAATTTATTCAATTAATTCAGAATTATATTAAAGAAATAGTGGGTTCGCACATTTAGGAATCAGAATGTCATTCAAATATTTCCTATTGCTTAGATGACACAATTTATTGGAATTGGTTTATAAAGATTGTCAAACATACATGAATACAGCTAAACACAAATCTTCGCTGACGATCAACACTGGCGCACCTCAGGGGTGTGTGCTCAGCCCACTGCTCTACTCTCTATTTACAGATGACAGTAGCTCAAATACCATCTATAAATTTACTGACGATACAACCATTGTTGGTAGAATCTCAGGTGGTGGTGAGAGGGCGTACAGGAGTGAGATATGCCAACTAGGGGAGTGGTGCCGCAGCAACAACCTGGCATTCAGCGTCAGTAAGACGAAAGAGCTGATTGTGGACTTCAGGAAGTGTAAGACGAAGGAACACATACCAATCCTCATAGGGGGGTCAGAAATGGAGAGAGTGGTAAGTTTCAAGTTCCTGGGTGTCAAGATCTCTGAGGATCTAACCTGGTCACAACAGATCAGTATAGTTATAAAGAAGGCAAGACAGCAACTATACTTTATTAGATAGAGTTTGAAGCGATTTGGCATGTCAACAAATACACTCAAAAACTTCTATAGTTGTACTGTGGAGAGCATTCTGACAGGCTGCATCACTGTCTGGTATTGAGGGGCTACTGCACAGGACTGAAAGAAGCTGCAGAAGGTTGTAAATCTAGTCAGCCTTATCTCGGGCACTAGCCTACAAAGTACTCAGGACATCTTCAGGGAGTGGTGTCTCAGAAAGGCAGCTTCCATTATTAAGGACCTCCAGCACCCATGGCATGCCCTTTTCTCAATGTTACCATCAGGTAGGAGGTACAGAAGCCTGAAGGCACACACTCAGTGATTCAGGAACAGCTTCTTCCCCTCTGCCATTCGATTCCTAAATGAACTTTGAAGCTTTGGACACTACCTCACTTTTTTAATATACAGTATTTCTATTTTTGCACATTTTTAAATAATTTATTCAATATATGTAACTGCTGCTGCTGAGTTAACAAATTTCACGTCACATGCCGGTGATAATAAACCCGATTCCAATTACTCTGGAGCCAAGATGCAAAATACAGTACTAACAGGCACACACAGCACAAGGCACATATAAGATGGCGAGCATATAAGATATCAGTAAAATACAGTCATACAAAAAATATATATAGACCAAGACCCTGAGTCTGTGAATGTTGCAGCAAAAACTGGGAGCAGGCAGCACAGACTCCAACTTGGGTAGCCAGCCACAGTGCCTCTGATGGAGCACACTGACTCTGATGCCTCTTTGCTGGTTAGCTGTAAACAGGCAGCACTGTAGCTTGAGGCCTGGTCCTCACTATGACCAAGGCTATTCAGCTCCCCCGCTATGCGCCAATCAGTGAATCAGACTTGCAGCATTCTGCATTAACAATGTCCAACGGGGTCTTGTGATCACAAGAAAAGCAACTGGGATAATCACTTGCTATTAAGACTGCACACTGCCTTCGCACACCGATTCCTCTGATGCCTGACGGAGGCAACAACATGATCTGCACCAAGTCGAACTCCTTCAGCTTCTCCATCAACAAGCAACTCGCTGAAAGGGTCATACTTTAATTTCTTAATGTCTAGCAGGGTCTTGCGATCATAAAAATCATGTTCATAAAAGACAATAACACATCTGGTTGGCCCAAAGAAGCCATTTAACCAGAAATCACATGATACAATGAAAAGCTTGACTTGCACATTGCTCAGACAGTAAATCATTACACAGTGCATTAAAGGTAGAACATGGTAAAACACGAACAATGCAAGTTAAGTGTAAAAACTACAGAGGAAGTACAGTGCAGAATCATAAGGTAAATGGTAAAGTCAAGAGACCATCTTATCATACTGGGGAACCATTCAGTAGTCTTATAAGCTGTCCTTGAGCCTATATTATGTGCTTTCAGGCTTTTGTATCTTCTGTTTCATGGAAGACAGGAGGAGAGAATTTACAGGGTGGGTCTGGCTGCCTTACTATGGTAGTGAGAAGTATAGACAGAGCTCACGGAGGTGAGGCTGTTTCTGTGTCCACAGCTTTCTGCAGTCTCTTGTGGTCACTGCCAAACAGACAGCTGTTATGCATCCAGATAGTTCGCTTTCTAAGGTGCATCAATAAAAATAGGTAAGGTGTTTTTGCCTTCAAGAGTTTAATAATTGAAAACATAGTAAATTGTATCAATCCAAAACATCAGTGACTTCTCTCTCCACACTTCTCTTCGTTTTGCAATTTCTGCATTTTCAGCTTCCAATGAAAATATGCTAGCCTCTATATTTTATATTGTAAACTGCTTGCAGGCTAAATAGTAGTAAAGATAAGAAAGTAAAAATTGATTGTAGTTGTTCCAAGTTCATTCTCTTTAGAGATGGGATGGTTAACATTTATTGTATTTGAATCACTGTTCTTGGGAAGTGGCGGAAGAAGCTGGCTCTGATCAAACTAATGTTGATGTGCAAAAAAAGTCTCCAATATGTGTGTACAAATATAATGTCAAAAGAACAAAACATTAACACACAAATGCTGGGGGAGCTCAATAGGTCAGGCTGCATTTATGGAGGAAAATGAACAGTTGACATTTCGGGCTAAGACCTTTCATCAGGAGTAAGGATCATCAAAGATCTTGGCCTAAAATGTTTATTGTTCATTTCACTCCAAAGACGCTGCCTGACCTTCTGTGTTCTCCCAGCATTTGATCAAGATTTCTAGCATCACAAACAATTAACAAACGTTGGAGAATGCAACACATGCCATCTTCTGGCTGAACTGTGCACTACAAGCTGCTGGGAAAGAAAAGGCAAACTGCATTAACATTTTATTTTTGTTATTTAGAGACAGAACACGGTAACAGGCCCTTCTGGTCCATTGGGTCTGTGCCATCCAATTACACCCATGACCAATTAATCTACTAACCCATACATACTTGAAAACTATGAGGAAACTGAGGACAGCACTGGGGCTGCAAGAAGAATGTATAAACTCCTTACAGACAACAGTGGAATGGAACCCAGGTTACTGGCACTATAATTGTGTTATGCTAACCACTATGCTACAAGCAGAAACAGACCAATCAGTTATCTTCCCAAAAACAATTTGTTTCACTAAAGTGAAAATTTTAAAGATTACTATAATGTTTTGATCCTTTGTGTCTGAGTGCTTCAAGAACAAATAAATCAATCATTATATCCAATAGCACAGTGATGGAGCCAGTTGAGCTGCTGCCCCATAGTTGGCGTTCAGTCCTGATGTCCTGTGCTACTTGCGTGGAATTTGCATGTTCTCCATGCTCCAGTTGTTCTAGTTTTCTCCCGCATCTCAAAAAATGTGCATATTAGTAGATTAACTGACTACTATAATTTGCCCTAGTTTGTTAGGTGGTAAAATTTGGGAGCAGGTCCTGGTGGGAAAATAAGATTAACATTCAATCAGATCTTTTTGCTTTCTTTATCCAGCTTGATTCTAAATCAACCCAGTATTTTTCTCTATCCTTCAACCATATTGGATAAGACAGAACAAGATCTCCATTGTCTTGAATGGTAACTTGCAGCAATCTGCAGTTCAAAATTTCCCAATTAGAAAACTGAAAATAGTCCAATAAATGAAGCACAATGGGATGTTATTCTCTAATAAATTATGGGACATTACTTACAATTAAATAATAATAAGAATTTATAGTAGACCTGAAATCTCATCCTTCTTTACATATTTATCCATAACCCATTGTGGAATAAAGAGTGAAAGCAGTAATACAAACCATGAGCACTGATTTTCTTTACTGGGGTGAAAATATGGATGGGTGGATTATTAAGTTTGCAGATCTGACACAAAGATTGAAAGTTGATAGGGTAGTAAGGTAGTCATCTCTGGATTACTCCCAGTACCACATGCTAGTCAGGGCAGGGTTTCAGATTTATGGACCACTAGGATCTCTTCTAGGGAAGGTATGATCTATTAAAAAAAAAAGATGGGTTACACTTAAACCCGAGGGGGACTAATATCCTAGCAGGTCAGTTTGCTAGAGCATTTGGGGAGGGAACTGGATTGATATGGCAATTGGTATACAACTCGATGCACTGTGTAGTGAGACAATGAGGAAATACAGTTGATAGGGCAACATTGGATGGGTTGAAGTGTAACATGAAGACAAAATGACAAAGGGGGACAAATACAGAACTGAAAGTGGTATATTTGAATGCACACAGTATATGGAATAAGGCACAGTTACAGATTGGCAGGAATTACATTATGAGCATCACTGAGTTGTGGCTGAAAGGTAGGGAGCTTAACATCAAGATACAACCTGTAGAAAGCACAAGCAGATGGGGGTGGGATCAGTCTGTTGGTAAAAAATAAAATAAAATCCTTATAAAGAGGTGACTTAGGACTGGAAGATGTAGAATCCTTGTGGATAGAATTAAGAAAATGCAAGGGAAAAAAGACTCTAATGGGACTAATATACAGGCCCCTGAACTATAGCCAGGATGTGGGATACAAATTACAGCAGGAAATAGAAAAGGCATGTAATATGGAGAATGTTATGATTGTCACGGGGATTTCAATAAGCATGTAGATTTGGAAAATCAGGTTGATGTCAGATTCCAAGAGAGAAAACTTGTAGAATGCCTATGAGCAGCTTGTGGTTGAGGCCATTAGGGGAAAGGCAATACTGGATTGGGTGTTGTGTAATGAACCAGATTTGATGAGATACTTTAAGGTAAAGGAACCCTTAGGAGGCAGTATACCTAATATGACAGAATTTATCCTCCAGATTGAGAGGGAGAAAATAAATTCAGATATAACAGTATTACAGTGGAATAAAGAAAATTATAGAGGCATGAGAAAGAAGTTGGCCAAAGTTAATTGGAAGGGACACTTGCAGGAATGATGATAAATGATGACAGAACACAATGGCTGGAGTTTCTGGGGGAAATTCGGAAAATGCAGGATAGATACATCCCAAAGATGAAGCAGTATTGTCAAGGGAGGATGAGACAACTGTGGCTGACAATGGAAGCCAAAGTCAGCATGAAAGCACAAGAGGGCATAAAATACAGCCAAAATTAGTGGGAAGTTGGAGGATTGGGAAGCTTTTAAAAACCAACAGTAGGGAACTTGAACAAAAAGCATAAAGAGAAAAAAGATGAAATATAAAGGTAAGCTAGCCAATAATATCAAGAGGAATCAAAAATATTTTTCAGATATACTGAGAGTTAAAGAAAAGCACGAATGGATACTGGACTGGTAGAAAATGAGCAGTAGTAATGGGGCACAAAGAAATAGTGGACAAACAAGTATTTTGTGTTAGTTTTCACTGTGGAAAACACTAGTGGTATGTCAAAATTGTCAGGGGGGCATTAAGTGTATTTGCTATCACTAAGGAGAAGGTGCTTGGGAAGTTGAAAGGCCTGAAGGTAGGTAAGTCACCTGGAGCAAATGACCACAACCCGGGGTTCTGAAAAAGATAGCTGAAGAGATTCTGGAGGCATTAGTAATAATCTTTAAAGAATCACTAGATTCTGGAATGGTTCCGGAGAAATGGAAAATTGCAAATGTCATTCCACGCTTTAAGAAGGGTGGGAGGTGGAAGGAAGGAAATTATAGGTCAGTAGCTTAACTTCATTATTAAAGATGAGGTTTCAGGGTACTTGGGAGGTACATGATTATGTGCCACACATGAGGCTACTTAATAAAATAAGAGTCCATGATATTATCATTAAGATATTAGCATGAATAAAAGCTTGGTTGACTGGCAGAAGGCAAAAAGAGACAGATTAAGGGGACCTATTCTGATTGGCTGATGGTGACTAGTGCTGTTTTGTATTGGGAGCACACTTCTTTTCACATTATATGTCAATGATCTGGATGACAGAATTAATAGCTTTGCGATAAAGATTGCAGACGGTAGGGAGATAGGTGGAGGGGCAGGTAGTGTTGAAGAAAGTAGGGAGTCTGCAGAAGGATTTGAATAGATTGGGAACCATAAGATATAGGAGCAGAAGTAGGCCATTCAGCCCATCAAGTCTCCTCTGCCACTCAATCATGACTGATCCAACTCTTCCAGTCACCCCCACTCCCCTGCTTGCTTCCCATACCCTTTGATGCCCTGGCTGATCAAGAACCTATCTATCTCTGCCTTAAATGAACCCAATAACTTGCCCTCCACAGCTACTCGTGGCAACAAACTCCATAGATTTACCACCCTGACTAAAATAATTTCTTCGCACCTCTGTTCTAAATGGACATCTTTCCATCCTGAAGTCGTGCCCTCTTGTCATAGACTCCCCTACCATGGGAAATAACTTTGCCATATCCAATCTGTTCAAGCGTTTTAACATTTAGAATGCCTCTATGAGATCCCCCCTCATTCTCCTGAACTCCAGGGAATACAGCCCAAGAGTTGCCAGATATTCCTCATACGGTAATCCTTTCATTCCTGGAATCATTCTCGTGAATCTTTTCTGAACCCTCTCCAATGTCAGTATAACCTTTCTAAAATCAGGAGCCCAAAACTGTACACAATACTCTAAGTGTGGTCTCAAGAGTGCCTTATAGAGCCTCAGCATCACATCCCTGAATAGGCAAAGAAGTGCAGGGAAGTATATGGTCACGCACTTTGGTAGAAGGAATAAAGGCATAGACTATTTTCTAAATGGGTAGAAAATTCAAAAATCAGAGGTGCAGAGGGACTTGAGTGTCCTTGTGCAGGATTCCTTACGAGTTAACTTGCAGGTTGTGTAGGTGGTAAGAAAGACAAATGCAATTTTAGTACTCCGTTCATGTGGACTAGAATATAAGACCTTAAGACATACAACCATACAACAAAAGAGCAGAAGCCGGCCATTTGGCCCATCGAGTCTGCTCTGCCATTTTATCATGAGCTGATCCATTCTCCCATTTAGTCCCACTCCCCCACCTTCTCACCATAACCTTTGATGCCCTGGCTACTCAGATACCTAACAATCTCTGCCTTAAATACACCCAAAGACATAGAAGCAGAACCAGGCCATTTGGCCCATCAAGTCTGTTCTGCTATTCCATCATGGCTGATTTATTATGCCTCTCAATCCCATTCTCCTGCCTTCTTACCTTGACTGATCAAGAATCTATCAACCTCCTCTTTAAATATACTCAGTGAATTGGCCTCCAGAGCTGTCTGTGACAATGAATTTCACAGATTCACTACCATCTAGCTAAAAAAATTCCTCATCTTTGTTCTAAAGGAATGCCCCTCTATTCTGAGGCTGTGTACTATGGTTCTAGACTCACCCACTATAGGAAACATACACTCCACATCAACTCTATCTAGGCCTTTCAATATTTGATAGGATTCAATCAGATCCCCCTTCGTTCTTCTAAACTCCAGCGAGTACAGGCCTGGAGACATCACAGGCTTCTCATGTGTTAACCATTTCATCCCTGGAATCAAATATAAGAGCAAGGATGTGATATTGTGGCTTCATAAGGCATTGTTCAGATTACACTTGAGTACTGTGAGCAGTTTTGGACCCGTTATCCAATAAAGATGTGCTGGTTTGGAGAGGAAAAAGAGGAGGTTCACATGAATGATTCTGGAATGAAAGGGTTAATGCACGAGGTCTGCTTGATGGCTTTGGGCCTTAACTCACTGGAGTTTAGAAAAATATGGAGGGTTGCGGGGCAAGGGAGGAAATCTTACCGAATTTTGAAACTGCTAAATAGAGTGGATATGGGGAGGACATTTCTTACAGTGGGTGAGTCTAGAACCAGAGTGCACAGTCTCAGAATAAAACAGATTGAGAAGGAATATCTTCTCATGGTGGTGAATCTGTGGAATTCATTGCCACAGACAGCTGCGGAGGTTAAGTCATTGAGCATATTTAAATTGGCAGTTTATAGGTTCTTGCTTAGTCAGGCTGTCAAAGGTTATGGGCAAAATGCAGGAGAATGGGGCTGAGAGGGATAATAAGTCAGCCATGATGGAACGGCAGAGCAGACTCAATGAGCCAAATGGCCTAATTCTGCTCTCATGGTCTTAAGGAATTACTTGGGTAGGCTTGCCTTTTGATGCGAGGCACAGAGTTCAAGAGTCAGGAAGCTATGGCTCAGTTTTATAAAACTCTGGTTATGTTGCACCTGCAGTATTGTAACCCATTCCTTAGACAGCATGCAGAAGAAGTTTACAAGGATGTTACCTAGATTAGAAACCACATGCTATAGAAGTAGCAGCATAAACTTGAGGTTGTTTTTTCTGGAGCATGGAAGACCTATTAGAAGTTTGTAAAATTATAAGAGGCATTGATAGACTAGACAGCCAGTAACTTTCCCCTTCTCCCTGAGCTGAAATGTCCAATACTACAGGGCATGCATTTAGGGTGAGAGGGAGAAAGTTCAAGGGAGATTTAAGGGGCAAATATATTTTAATACACAGTATAGTGAATGCCTGGAATATGTTGCCACGGACAGTAGTGGAAGCAGATATGATGGAGGTGCTTAAGAGACTCTTACATAAGCACATGAATATGCAGAGAATGGAGTGATATGCATGCACCTCATAAATCAGAGGGATTAGTTTAATTAGGCATTATTACTTTAATTGGTTTGGCAAAATATCGTGAACCAAAGAGACTATTATTGTGCTGTACTGTTCTGTTTTAAATGAAAAAATTTAATTGTGTTAAATATGGAACAACTTGTCAAAAAATTGAATCTAACCACGTGATCGCTATCAGGAACTTAGCATTTTTTTAAAACACACTTTAATTCGGGTCTATAGACTTCTCCGTGGATTGTCACCTTGTCGAGGTAGAGAAGTTTGTGTGATCCTGAGATCCCGAGAACGATGCCGTCTGAAGCTATGCTCCTGGTAGGGTCACCCATGGTGGTAAGGTCGAGGGTGAGGTCACCGACAAAGAACAATCCAACCAATCCAACTTCGAATTTAACGGCTGTGAAGGTGAGTGAAGGCTACAACAAATCCATCAGCTCCAATTGTCGTGGTGTCCATGCCATTGGAATCAGCTGGTTGATTTGTGAAGTATCATGTGCTTCTTGGAGTGCAACATCAAGTACACGTTAAATAAATACATGCACAGGCGGTTTTGCTCTGTGGGCCACTTCTTCATTGGACTCATAAGCCACTTGACAGCTCATAAATAGATCAACGGAACGAAGACCATTATCCTCAACCTCGAGGGATAGCCATGACGACGAGTCTTTTGACTACACACGTCAGTTTTTTACATAAACTTTTAAACAATGAGATGTTATGTCCCAATAAATATTAAAATTGCAAAATGCATTTTGACTTTAATGCTGGCAGAGTACTTAGAATAAGTGATCAGATTTGCAGAACAGCACATAACAGTTCCTATCTAAACCAAGATCAAATTATAACTACATACGTATTTTTGACATACTATTTTTGTGCACTAAGAAAGTGAAAGGCATTAAGGCCTTGCAGTGTACTATGGAATGCATTAGTATTTCTTGGGATTGAGTGGAACATTTGATTATGCCCTTAATTGCATGCATGCACCATGCTTGCAGTAAATATGAAATTCTTTACAATGGATCAGTGAGAAATACAATTCAATTCAGTAATTATCACAAATCACTGGCTGTAGAAAGCAAAACTATACACATGTAGGTATAGCATTCAGAATCTGCATTATTGAAACTGATGTTGGCAAAAATGGATAATTTGTTTCTTATATGGTCACTTAAATGTTGATTTATTCAATGCTTCAAGTAGAAAATAAAATTACTGTAACCTTTTGCAAGCTAACATTTAAGTGAGAATAAGACAATCATTAGTTTATCATTTTTACTTACTGATTGCATTGATAAAATCATTAAAAAGATGATATGTGAAGAGTGGCTCTGGAAGTTCTCTGAAAAACATCTTGAGAGCCCCAGTAATAACATTAATATCCTCCCACTTATTATCTTTCAAGTCCAGCTTTTCATCTGTAAGAAAGTTATAGTTATTAAGACAAGAAAAATAAGTATTTATTATGCTTTCTATTTAAATCTTTTGTAGAGAATTTTGTAATTCACAAAAATAAAATTTATCTTTATATCTAAGGCCCATGATCAGGTCAGGCTAAAGTTCACAGTTGTGTAGTCTATATCCCAAAGGAATGTAGAACACCACCACCTCCTACTACCCCTGTATGCTTTGTAATCCAATGGTATGAGCCCACCTCCCCCTCTCCTGGTTTTTCCTAACACCTGCCAGCTTGTCTTCCTTTCCCCCCACTTTCTTATTCTGGTTTCTGTCCCCTTACTTTCTAGTCCTGGTGTTGGGTCTCAACCCAAAGCGTCAACTGTTTATTCCCACCTCCCTAGATGCAGCCTGACTTGCTGAGTTCCTTCAGCATTTTCTGTCTATTGCTCCCATTTGTGTCTCCTTACCTTAACTCACCTCCTCCCCTTCCAGTTCCCCAACCATCTCCTCTCCTTCCTGATTCCATTCACTTACCACTCATATGCTTCCCACACTGAATCCTCTCCATTTGCTCGTCACCTCTCCCTTAATGCTCCAAACAATTACCCAACTTAGATACCAGATCCCAGCACTTAAGAGTGTTTGTGTCTCATCACCCTTCAACCTATGTTTTGACTTCCATTCCCCCTTTCTTTCATCTGTCATTTTTCTTCCTTTCCACCTATGGGCTTCTGTCTCCCAACTCCATCTATTTCCCTCCCCCACCTGGCCCCATCTTCTCAGTCTACTTATTACCTACTTGGCCTTTTGTCATTGGAATGACGGAGGATGAGAGGTGACCTGATAGAGGTGTATAAGATGATGAGAGGCATTGATCTTGTGGATAGTCAGAGACTTTTCCCAGGGCTGAAATGGTTATCATGAGAGGGCAGTTGTAAGGCACTAAATAGCTACAGAAGAGATGCCAGGGGTAAGTTTTTTTATGCAGAGATAGACAGACAGACAAACTAAAAACCAGAATAAAACTCTCTCCACCAGCATGTTAGAGAGGGTGCAGCTTCGATGTGTTAACATGAAAGGAAAAAAAAACAACAACAAATAAAGTAAGTTAGAAAAGTAAGAAAACTAGTCAGAGCGGCTGTAACAGGCAGCATGCACGGCCAGCACAAGCGCACAAGTGGTGAATGCGTGGAATGGGCTGTCAGTGACAGTGGTGGGGGTGGATACAATAGGGACTTTTAAGAGACTCTTGGATAGGTACATGGAGCTTAGAAAAATAGAGGGCTATGGGTAACCCTAGGTAATTTCAAAAGTACATGTTCAGTACAGCATTGTGGGCTGATGGGCCTGTATTCTGTAGGTTTTCTATGTTTCTACTGCTGCCCATCTCATATCTACCCCTCTCTTAATACCTTAATGCTGGTTGCCTTCCTTCTCCACTCTCAGTCCTGATGCAGGGTCTCGACCTGAACCATCAATAATTCCCTTCCTTCCACAGATGCTACTCCATCATCTAAGTTGCTCCTGCAGTTATTGATTTCTGCTCTGAAGTTCTCTCTTTAGTAAAAAGGATGGTGAGATACTACCATAGACAGAAGATTGGCTGACTGGCAGGAGGCAAAGAATGGGAATAAATGTGGCCTTTTCTGGTTGGCTGCCAGTGTCTAGTGGTATTCCACAGGGGTTGGTGTTAGGATGACTTCTTTTCACATTATATATCAATGATGTGGATGATGGAATTGATGGCTTTGTGCCCATGTTTGCGGATGTTACAAAGGTATATTACAGGTAATGGTCATCTAAAAAACAGAAAATCTCAACCATCTCCCTGGACCTTTTTAGCTTTACATTTAAGGTATCATTGACATTTAACCATTTGGAGTTTGGGCTTAACCAAATTTTTAAAAATCAAGTTCCTTTACAAATTATAAACAAGGACTTTATAAATAAAGAAAAAGACTTACCATGGTTGACAGCAAATCGCAGTTTTTGTATCACAGCCAGGTTGCCACTTACTCTATACAGACCATCAATATTCAAGCCTGATGGAATGAGATGAATCAACATAAAAATAAGCAGGAATACAAGCTCAGAGACTGAATTGGAAGAATATAAAAACTCAGGAAGTTTTTCATTATTTGAAAATTGATATTTTGCAAGTATGATTAGTCCACATTTAAGATGAAATTGAAGAAAATTTAACTGTCTGAAATTATATACCAACTTGCATAATTCTAGATACATTAAAAATATTCCACCAACACTGTTAAGAGTTTGTGTGAGATACTTTAAAGAAATAACAATTAGAAAGCCATACCTTCTTTTTCCACGTGATCAATACACAGCGTCACAAATTTAGGTATGGTTGTGCCTTCTCTCTGACAAAGACTGTTTAAATTGCATCCAAACACTTGATCTATACGTAAAGAAATGTTATAGGTAATCCAATTTCACATAATGACCATAACTTTGTGTGAAAGACAGTGAACCTAACAACTTTCACTCAGAGGATGCAAATGATATTCATTTATATCAGCCTAAAAACGCTAGCAAAAAGATATTTAAATATTTCATACTTAAGTTAAATTTAAACAACAGACTTTAAGAAAATTTCCATTATCCATTAAGCATACAACAAAATGCCTAGATACTTTTATAATATTTCAAAAATAAAAACAAGTTACATCTTCAAGTTGCATAAATTCAGTTTATCAATGGTTTAATTAGAACAGGCAAAGCCCCAAAGAGATACAACTTAGACTGATCAAAATTAAATAAATTTACTGCAGCATGCATTTCATCCACTTCAAAAAAAATATAAATAATGAAACAATGGTTTAGCATTCTTGTCTTTTAGAAGTTAGTGTTTGAAAAGTTCCACGAATTCAGCAAATTTGTGCAGGAAACCAAAACTCATTGACTTGGAGGACAAAGGTTGTTCTGCTGGCTCAGCTGAACTCCCACGTTTTTTCATAAGGAGCGAGAAGAAAACTAGACACTTGTATATGGCATGAACAGTTCTGATAAAGACCTATTAAGAGAAATGTTATTTCCTTGGCTGTAGGTAGCGTAAGGCCACTTGAGTCCTTCATAGGAAAAATGGAATCCACTATGTTACTTACTAAAATCAAAGTCTACAGCAATTTGTCAAATGCCTATATCAAAAATAGCAAACTGTGTCCCTTGTAATTTGAGATGAAATATTGCAAAGATTTGATTTACTTTTCTTACCTTTAATATAGCCCTTATCTCTCACTGCCTGGAGTGTTGGCCTTCGTGTAAGAAACTTTTTCAATTTTGTTTTGGTCTTTTTTTGGTCTGCATTATCTACATTGCTAGAGGATTTCATTGCTGGAACAAAAAAACAGGTTAAACTACAAAAAGTCAGACATTGATGCACAATTTTGGAGCTTCTTTGTAAGTAAGTGCTTATAATTTTTTTAATATTAAAAATTAAGATGGTGAATATCTGCATATTGATTCAGAGGGCCCTTTCAATAAAAGAGCCGCCAGAGGTATTTCAATTCTGTTGGTAAATGAGCCAAATTAATACTTTTACTGTGGCTTTTAATGAATCAGCATAACCAGGTTTTAAAATCCATCCATTGTGGGTGGTTCTGTAATAAGGCTTTTGTCATAGTAACTGTTGTTTTCTTGATTTTTCCCCCAAATAACTTCATACATACTCCTTAGGTACATGGCAAGCAGCTGGAGGTACTAGCAAAAACTTTAATGACAAGTATCTTACACTTCAATAATTCAGGCAACCAATCATGTGCATACTCTTCCATGTACACAACACTTTAAAAAGATGTGGCAGAGCTGCTGTTAATTTACTGGCTAAATAATTATAGGGGAGGTTAAGGTGGAGAATCAAATAGATACTGCAAATTCAAGATGTCAAGTAAAAAGGCAGCAACCTTAATATCTTAAAGGATATCATTCACAAAACATTTGCAATGAGAAAACCTAAAGTTCTCTGATGCTGGTCTTGGTGCAAGCAGTGGAAGGGAGTAAAAACATCTTTTTCTCATTGGGTTCAGGAAATACTTCATACATTTGTTGACAAAATATCACAGAGAACAGCAATATCAAATGTATTATTCTAACAATAACGCAGAAAAATAATGATTTAATCAAAACTGATTGAATGATTTGTTCACATACAATCAGAACAATGTTGCACCAATTAGATACTAATTAGAACCCTCATATATCCAGTGCTCTCCTCACTACTTGTGCCACTGTACCACACTTCAACAGTTTCCTCAGCTTTTATAAACTCACTACTACTTTTGCAAATCCATGACTTCCATTTACATGTCAGATACTCTGTCATGACAGAAAAATCTTCAAAATTACTCAGGACTTTCACAAAAAAAAAACTTTCTGGTAGGAAAAATGTCTGCACCCAAAAGAAAAGAATCAATCACCACTGGAAATATACGTGCCAGTCTCTCCGCTTAACAGAAACAGGTCTTTAGTCTAGCCTGTGCTGAACTGTTATCCTGCCTAGTCCCATTGACCTGCAACTTGGATCACAGCCCTCCATATCCCTCCCATTTATATACTGACCCAAATTTCTCTTAAACGTTGGAATCAAACTTTTATGTACTACTTCTGCTGGCAAAACTTTCCACTCCTGATTGAAGTTCATTCCCCTTCCTGTTCCCCTTAAACATTTCACCCTTCACCCTTAACCCATGTCCTCTAGTTCGAAGTCTCACCCAACCGCAGTGGAAAAAAGACTGCTTACATTTACCCTATCTATATCCCTCAATATATATACTTCTATCAAATTTCCTCTCATTCTTCAATGTTCCAAAGAATAAAGTCCTAACCTATTCGACTTTTCCCTGTAACTCAAATCTTTGCCCAGGCAACATCCTTATAAATTTTCTCCATACTCTTTCAATGTTATTAATATATTTTCTTTATGTAGGTGACCATAATTGCACATAAAGCTCCAAATTACACTACGCCAATGTCTTGGGACAACTTCAACATCCTGTACCCAATATTTGATTTATGATGCCAATCTGCCAAAAACCCTCTTTATTGCCCTATCTACCTGTGACGCCACTTTTGAGGAATTGTTCTCAGATCCCTCTTCTACTGCACTTCTCAGTGCCCTACCCTTTACTGGCTTGTCCTCCCAAACACCTCACACTTGTCTGCATCAAATTTCATCTGCTATTTTTCAACCCATTTTTCCAGATGGTTCAGATCCACTCCAAGCTTTGATAGTCTCCCTTGCTGCCCACTATGTCCCCAAAGGTGTTAATCCAGTACACACATGCTATTATCCAGATCATTGATATAAATAATAAACAACAACAGATCCGGCAATCCACTTGTCACAGGCTTCCAGTCAGAGAGGCAACCAACTATTACCATTTCCTGGCTTCTCCAGTGAAGCCAATGTTGAATTCAATTTACTACCTCATCCTGAATTAAGTGATCTGTTTATTCATTTATTTAGAGATACAGCACGGAATAGGCCCTTCTGGCCTTTCAAGCCATGCCACCCAGCAACCTCCCAATTTAACCCTAGCCTAATTATGGAACAATTTATAATGACCAATTAACTTACTAACTGTTACAACTTTGGACAGTGAGAGGAAACCTGAGCACCTGGAGGAAACCCACACACACGGGAAGGAAGGTACAAACTTGCTTATAGAAGACAAAGAACTAAACTCTGGCTCTCTGAGCTCTAATAGTATTGCGCTAACCACTATGCTACAATGGATGAAGGAGGATAGGATGTGAATCACTGAAGATTTCTTTACACCATTTTCTTTTCCCCTTTTGTCATTTCACTCATCACAAGCAATCTGAATAACAAACTGCAGATGCCACAAATACTCTCTTTTTCAGTTCTTCGCCATATCACAAGCTAGTGAAGACAGCCATTGCCAGCAAGATTTCAAACTCAAATAGTCATATTTTGCTTTTAATACATTTATTTCTCAAATTTGCTTCTTGATCTGGCTCAGATGGCTGTACATCTTTTAAGTGAAATGAGGGTAAGCTAATGTGACAAGCAACAGGTTGCAGAAGTGGAACTACAGTTGAATGATTCAGTTCCAAGTCACTTGCATAAACACATTGCCGACAGCTTGGGTATCAATGACTTAAAATCAGACAAGAATTTCAATGGGAACCATTAAAAAAGACTAAGCTTTAAAGTCCCATTTATGCTAGTGGTGGCAGAGTCGCGTCGCTCTTCCATCTACCAAGAGTCTGAGAATTCAAGTTCAACTCCAAAGACCTGAGCATAGAACTTTAAATTGACACTCAATTGCTGTGTAACACTCGCTTCGGCTAGCAGCTTAATATAGGGGATGATAGGCCCCTGGCCCGACCAAACTTGAAATCTCATTTGGGTGGTTGTTGCGCGATATGTCCCATTACATATCAGTACACAAAATGCGATTAAATGATTCAGCATTATAATTCTTAATTTGACTATATGGTTAGTAAGGAAAACAAAAAAAGAAAAAGGGCCTATTCTCGTGAAACAGTCTAAGGCGCAACATTGGACGTCATTAATAAGGCCGTTCATCTGCTGTTAACCTCCTCTGAACGTCGCGCTGACCTTTGGACCCTCGCTCCAAGTCCACTCCATCCGAGGTCTACCAACTCTCTCCATTTGTGTCTTCTCTCCTCATCTCCCCCCAGCCAAAGACCGTGAATTCCCGGCTCCCAGACACACAAGAAAGAACAACATCCCGCTCATTGGCTAACATGCTCCGTTATCTCTAGTCATAACCCAAACATTGCTGCAACAGAGAAACCATTACCTCAGTAGTGGAACATTACAGAGAAGCCATTACATTAGCAGTGAAACCTTACATCATGTTACCTTCTCCCCTCACAAAATTTAGTCATGTCCTCATGATGTTGAGATAATTTGCCAACCCTTCCTGCAAAACAAAGTCCAATCCAGTTGCACAAGGCAGTGATATAGCTCCCCAAAACGGTAGGGGTCACACTCAGTGGGAGAAGGGCCGAGAGTCTCTTCCTCAATCAATGGGGAGTTAGTGAAAGGCAGCATATATCACATATCCATGTCCTCATCCTCCGAATCAGTATCCCTCTCAGGGATGGAGGCTGGCCTAACATCACCTGCAGTCGCCCCATGTTTCCGCAGAGTCCTCTTACTAGGTGTCGGCTCCAAGCTGGGCTCTGGGTCTACCTGCACCTCTTGTCCCAGGAGTAGTAGGTGGTTCCGATGGACAATCTTGACAGACCCATTTCCATCCTCTGGTTTCACCGAGAAAACTGGTAGGTTTGGTATTTGACTCTCCACCACATAGGGCTTAGCCTCCCAGCAATACACCAACTTCTGTTTCCCAGGTAGCCCCAAATTCCTTACGAGGACCCGGCCTCCTGGCAGGAGTTGGGAGAACCTCACCTTTTGATCGTACCTCCTCTTATTTCCTTGATTCTGCTTGGCAACCATGAGCCCAGCTAGTTCATAAGCCCTTTTCAGCCTCTTCTCATATCAGAAACATACTTCTGGTAAGTCTTTGGGGGTAAGTCACCCTCGGCACTTCCAAAACAAAGGTCAATGGGCAACCTCGCCTTGCGCCCAAACATCAAATAATATGGCGAGTACCCAAGTAGCTTCATTTCGTGTACAGTTGTAACTGTGAACCAGATGCCCAATATGTTGACTCCAGTTGCTCTTTTTGCTGATCTCCAGGGTCCCGAGCATGTCTAGCAAGGTCCAATTAAACCTCACTGGCTGGGGATCACCCTGCGGGTGATAGGGCATGGTCTTCGACTTCTCAACTCCAAGCATGCCCAGTAACTCATGGATGAGTCTGCTCTTGAAATCAGAAGCTCCCAAATGATCCACTGCTCGATCTTGCCCCTCCTTTCCCTCTGCCTTCATGGTGCTGGCAAACTGACACAAACTGGGCAGGAACGCTCTCCCACTCCTCATCCCTGTCCAGTCCTTCATGTACCCGTCGACACAAAGCATCAGCATCAATGTTTCTGCTTCCCGGCCAGTACTTCAGGCTGAACTCACAGGCAGACAACACCGCCAACCACCGTTGGCCTGTGGCATCCAGTTTTGCTGAGGTCAGGATATAAGTTAGGGGGCTGTTGTCCGTCCTCAACTCAAACTTAGCCCCATAGAGGTAGTTACTCAGCTTATCCACCACCGGCCATTTCAATGCCAGAAATTCCAACTTGTGTGTGGGATAGTTTTACTTGGAGGGCGACAGACTCAGGCTGACAAACACAATAGGCCTCAACCCAGTGCACTGATCCTGATACAGGACACCCCCTGAACCAGGGGTGTCAAACTACCGGCCCGTGGGCCAGATGCAGCCTGTGAAGGGGTCCAATCTAGTCCGCGGGAAGATTTGGGGAAAAAAAAGTATACTCACAACCATCTATTATGTATCTGTACGGCAGCCATACAATAGGCGACAGTTAACCACCCGCTGTGCATAAGCACCTACTACCCTGCAATGAAGACCACTAGGGCCCCACTTACATTGTCAGACACAATATAAACACACAGAGTACTCAGGTAAGTGACAACTGTAGCAAGGCTGAGACTGTTTGCTGCTGTGGTTCAAAATGTTTTCCAAGAAAAGTTGACATCGAAGGTCAGATATTCAATAATAATTGGAAAGATCGTTTTTTCTTCTGAGGTCAATGGAAAACCTGTGTCTCTGATATGTTCGCAACAAGTGGCTATGGCAAAAGAGTACAATAACAAACGACACTATGAGACGTCACATGGAGAAAAATATGACAAGTAAGCAGGATGACTCAGAACGCAAAATTTAAACGAGCTTGAAGCAGCTCTGAAAAAACAATAATTAGTATTCACCAAAAGTTGAGAGACTCATGTTGGAGCTGTCAAGTCCGTTATATTATTGCCAACAAAATAGCTGTTGTGTCAAAGCCATACTCAGAGGAGGAATTCATCAAAGCATGCAGGGGCTGAGCTGGTGTGCCTTGAGAAGAGATAGGCATTTGTAAATATGATCACTTCAATAAAAATTAGAGGCTAACTGTGTTCATTGTCTGAGTTTGATTGCTGGAAGCAGGCTAATAACAATTAGGTGCAGTTGTGTAGCCTACATTTACAATTTGTTTCGTTAGGTCTACATTTGTGTCTGCTAATGTTCAATTTCAAATTGTTTATTAATGGAAAGGGTGTGGCTCCCAAAACAATCTTAGACAAAATAGCATCGTTTTTTCTCTCTCTCATCACAACTTTCTTATAACCTACAACTGTAAATTAATACCAATCATAAAAATAGTGCTTGCTAGGCAGTCTTCTTCATAAGAAATGAAATTCATAAAGTGAAACACTTTGTAGTTTTAGCAAACCGACACGAGAGCAGGTTGAAAAACGAAGGCAACGAAAGCTGTGGGAGTGCGCGCGTGCACAACTGATCTGGCCCACATGAAGTTGCATTTTGCCCAATCCGGCACGTGACCTAAAATGAGTTTAACACCCCTGTTCTAAATCCTCTCAGCTGGCATTCGTGTGCAGTACATATGGTAATCAGGGGTCTTTAAAAGTCAGCACCGGTGCCTGGGTCAGCAGCTCCTTCAGCAAATGAAAGGCCTCTTCACATTTTGCATCCCACCTCAGTCCAAAGGGCTAAGATACTCTCCACCTTCCTGTCCTTTTCTCCCCCATCCCTTTCTTCCTCAAGGGAGGGTAACCACACAGAAGCTGATTCAACAGGTGACTCACTTTCACGTAGCCTTTCACGAACCTCTGATAGTAACCACAGAACCCGAGGAACGAGCGCAGAGCACTCACAGTCTGGAGTCTTGGCCAAGTGGTGACCGCCTCTATCTTAGCTGGATCTGTAGCTACTCCATCACATAACTACTCCGGGACCTGATGGTCTGCATCCCAGGGTACTTAAAGACGTGGCTCTAGAAATCGTGGACACATTGGTAATCATTTTCCAATGTTCTATAGATTCAGGAACAGTTCCTGCTGATTGGAGGGTGGCTAATGTTGTCCCACTTTTCAAGAAAGGAGGCAGAGAGAAAACAGGGAATTATAGACCGGTTAGCCTGACGTCAGTGGTGGGAAAGATGCTGGAGTCAATTATAAAAGAGGAAATTTCGACACATTTGGATAGCAGTAGAAGGATCAGTCCAAGTCAGCATGGATTTATGAAGGGAAAATCATGCTTGACTAATCTTCTGGAGTTTTTTGAGGATGTAACTATGAAAATGGACAAGGGAGAGCCAGTGGATGTAGTGTACCTAGACTTCCAGAAAGCTTTTGATAAAAGTCCCACATAGGAGATTAGTGGGCAAAATCAGGGCACATGGTATTGGGGGCAGAGTACTGACATGGATTGAAAATTGGCTGGCTGACAGGAAACAAAGAGTAGTGATTAACGGGTCCCTTTCGGGATGGCAGGCTGTGACCAGTGGGGTACCACAAGGTTCGGTGCTGGGACTGCAGCTGTTTACAACATACATTAATGATTTAGATGAAGGGATTAAAAGTAACATTAGCAAATTTGCTGATGACACAAAGCGGGGTGGCAGTGTGAAATGTCAGGAGGATGTTATGAGAATGCAGGGTGACTTGGACAAGTTGGGTGAGTGGGCAAATGTATGGCAGATGCAGTTTAATGTGGATAAGTGTGAGGTTATCCACTTTGGTGGCAAGAACAGGAAGGCAGATTACTATCTAAATGGAGTCAAGTTAGGAAAAGGTGTTCTTGTACATCAGTCAATGAAAGCAAGCATGCAGGTACAGCAGGCAGTGAAGAAAGCTAATGGCATGCTGGCTTTTATAACAAGAGAAATTGAGTATCGGAGTAAAGAGGTCCTTCTGCAGCTGTACAGGGCCCTGGTGAGACCCCACCTGGAGTATTGTGTGCAGTTTTGGTCTCCAAATTTGAGGAAGGACATTCTTGCTATTGAGGGAGTGCAGCGTAGGTTCACAAGGTTAATTCCCGGAATGGTGGGACTGTCATATGTTGAAAGATTGGAGCGACTGGGCTTGTATACACTGGAATTTAGAAGGATGAGAGGGGATCTGATTGAAACATATAAGATTATTAAGGGATTGGACACACTGGAGGCAGGAAGCATGTTCCCGCTGATGGGTGAGTCCAGAACTAGGACGCCACAGTTTAAGAATAAGGGGTAGGCCATTTAGAACAGAGATGTGGAAAAACTTTTTCACCCAGAGAGTGGTGGATACGTGGAATGTTCTGCCCCAGAAGGCAGTGGAGGCCAAGTCTCTGGATGCATTCAGGAGAGAGTTAGATAGAGCTCTTACAGATAGCGGGGTCAAGGGATATGGGGAGAGGGCAGGAACAGGGTACTGATTGTGTATGATCAGCCATGATCACAGTGAATGGCGGTGCTGGCTAGAAGGGCTGAATGGCCTACTCCTGCACCTACAGTCTATTGTCTATAAGACTATGTGCCCAACATAGCTAAAAGACATTTGGCAGAACTAGCACTTGTCCAGGGGAAGTTTTAACCCTTCAGCTTTCAGGCAGCCCAGCACCTTCAGCGGCCTCGTTTCAAGTTCTTCTAAGGTGGATGCAAACACTGAGGTCATCCAGATATACCAATACCTCAAGCAAGTTCATATCCCTCACCGTCTTCTCCATGACCCGCTGGAAAGTTGCAAGGGCACCCGATATGCCCTGGGGCATCCTTTCGAATGGGAAAAATCATATATGATTTTATAATATAATAAAATATAAATGTCGTCTTCTCTTTGTTGACCTCACTCATGGGGATCTGGTAGTCCAGCACACTGAACCACTTCATACCACTCAGGCAGGCCAACGCATCTTCAGTCCTCGGGACCGTACACTGGTCAGGGATGGTGCGCCTGTTCAGAATCCTATAGTCCACACACATCTGTACCTTCCCATTCTTCTTTCGGGCTGTTACTACTGGGGACACATAAGGGTTTCGGGGACTTGGTGACGTTCCCAGCTTCCTTTAACTTCCACAAATGCTGCTGAACGTTCTCCACCTCTGCAGGGGCCAGCCTCCGCAATCACTCTCTAACGGGGTGTCCTTGATCACTCAGATAGGGTGACGAGTGCTCTTGGAACAACCCACATCAAACTCATCAGTGGAAAACACCTTCCAACTTCAATATCTTCTCTACCAACCTCCTCTTCCAACCCGTAGGAACCGGTGAGTCCCCAAAGTTGAATGATGCAGCAGTCAAAGTTTTCCAATAGTTTCTCCCTAGCGTGTCTCACAGGGACACTAGACATTACCGTCACCAGGAACAAATGCGTCAGGGGCATCCCCGACTTGAAGGTGACCTCCCTCTTCGTAGTGTTCCTGACAATTACTGCCATGCTACCTGCCTGTACCACTGAGGGCTTCTGCAATTCAGGCCTCACCAGTACCCCAGCAGGAAATCCCGACTCACCCTCGTGGTCTTCCAGAGCATCCACTAAGAGGGCCTTGCCTTCAGGCACTCTGAGAAATTTGTGTGTCCCCATCACTCTCACTGCTTCCCCAGGCCATACCGCCATTGGTTTCGACTGGGGAAAGTCCCTAGTCTAAATCTGGTATCCAGCCTAATGCAAACACGCACTTCCTCAAAAGCAGCTTGAAACACCGGGTGCACGGACAATGTTCCCAGAAAATTCTTGCCAGCCTTCTCTTTGCAGGCCCCCATGAGCCTCCTCACAAGAGGGGTGTTGGTCCCCACTAGAAATGAAATGCCACCCTTCTTAACAGGGTCAGGACAAACCAGCACCAATGTATCAAGGACCTCAGACACTCCCACATTGGGCTCCGAGAGCTCCAACTTCACTGACAAATAACCATTGTATGGATAATCACTAGCACTAAGCCCCCAGATCTCCAGTGCCCTGAATGGGGTGTTATGAACCCGTTTCAACACCGGGGACGGTATATGAAGTACTGGGAATCTGTGTGTTATGAACCCCAGTTTCAACACCTGGGACCGTGTGTGATGTACTGGGAATCTGTGTGTTATGAACCCCAGTTTCAACACCTGGGACGGTATGTGATGTACTGGGAACCTGTGTTTTATGAACCCCAGTTTCAACAGCTGGGAGAGTATGTGATGTACTGGGAATCTGCGTGTTATGAACCCTAGTTTCAACACCGGGGACCGTGTGTGATGTACTGGGAATCTGTGTTTTATGAACACCAGTTTCAACACCGGGGACCGTGTGTGATGTACTGGGAATCTGTGTGTTATGAACCCCAGTTTCAACACCTGGGACGGTATGTGATGTACTGGGAATCTGTGTGTTATGAACCCTAGTTTCAACAGCTGGGACCGTGTGTGATGTACTGGGAATCTGCGTGTTATGAACCCCAGTTTCAACACCGGGGACCGTGTGTGATGTACTGGGAATCTGTGTTTTATGAACACCAGTTTCAACACCGGGGACCGTGTGTGATGTACTGGGAATCTGTGTGTTATGAACCCCAGTTTCAACACCTGGGACGGTATGTGATGTACTGGGAATCTGTGTGTTATGAACCCCAGTTTCAACACCGGGGACCGTGTGTGATGTACTGGGAATCTGTGTGTTATGAACACCAGTTTCAACACCTGGAACCGTGTGTGATGTACTGGGAATCTGTGAGTTATGAACACCAGTTTCAACACCGGGGACCATGTGTGATGTACTGGGAATCTGTGTGTTATGAACCCCAGTTTCAACAGCTGGGACCGTGTGTGATGTACTGGGAATCTGTGTGTTATGAACCCCAGTTTCAACAGCTGGGACGATATGTGATGTACTGGGAATCTGCGTGTTATGAACCCCAGTTTCAACAGCTGGGACCGTGTGTGATGTACTGGGAATCTGTGTGTTATGAACCCCAGTTTCAACAGCTGGGACCGTGTGTGATGTACTGGGAATCTGTGTGTTATGAACCCCAGTTTCAACACCTGGGACGGTATGTGATGTACTGGGAATCTGTGTTTTATGAACACCAGTTTCAACACCGGGGACCGTGTGTGATGTACTGGGAATCTGCGTGTTATGAACCCTAGTTTCAACACCTGGGACCGTGTGTGATGTACTGGGAATCTGTGTGTTATGAACCCCAGTTTCAACACCTGGGACCGTGTGTGATGTACTGGGAATCTGTGTTTTATGAACCCGAGTTTCAACACCTGGGACCGTGTGTGATGTACTGGGAATCTGTGTGTTATGAACCCCAGTTTCAACACCTGGGACGGTATGTGATGTACTGGGAATCTGCGTGTTATGAACCCCAGTTTCAACAGCTGGGACGGTATGTGATGTACTGGGAATCTGTGTTTTATGAACACCAGTTTCAACACCTGGGACGGTATGTGATGTACTGGGAATCTGTGTGTTATGAACCCCAGTTTCAACAGCTGGGACCGTGTGTGATGTACTGGGAATCTGCGTGTTATGAACCCGAGTTTCAACAGCTGGGACCGTGTGTGATGTACTGGGAATCTGTGTGTTATGAACCCCAGTTTCAACAGCTGGGACGATATGTGATGTACTGGGAATCTGCGTGTTATGAACCCCAGTTTCAACAGCTGGGACCGTGTGTGATGTACTGGGAATCTGTGTGTTATGAACCCCAGTTTCAACAGCTGGGACCGTGTGTGATGTACTGGGAATCTGCGTGTTATGAACACTAGTTTCAACACCTGGGACCGTGTGTGATGTACTGGGAATCTGTGTGTTATGAACCCCAGTTTCAACACCTGGGACGGTATGTGATGTACTGGGAATCTGTGTGTTATGAACCCCAGTTTCAACAGCTGGGACGGTGTTTGATGTACTGGGAATCTGTGTGTTATGAACCCCAGTTTCAACAGCTGGGACCGTGTGTGATGTACTGGGAATCTGTGTTTTATGAACCCGAGTTTCAACAGCTGGGACCGTGTGTGATGTACTGGGAATCTGTGTGTTATGAACCCCAGTTTCAACACCTGGGACCGTGTGTGATGTACTGGGAATCTGTGTGTTATGAACCCCAGTTTCAACACCTGGGACGGTATGTGATGTACTGGGAATCTGCGTGTTATGAACCCCAGTTTCAACAGCTGGGACGGTATGTGATGTACTGGGAATCTGTGTGTTATGAACCCCAGTTTCAACACCTGGGACGGTATGTAATGTACTGGAAATCTGCGTGTTATGAACCCCAGTTTCAACAGCTGGGACCGTGTGTGATGTACTGGGAATCTGTGTGTTATGAACCCCAGTTTCAACACCTGGGACGGTATGTGATGTACTGGGAATCTGTGTTTTATGAACACCAGTTTCAACACCGGGGACCGTGTGTGATGTACTGGGAATCTGCGTGTTATGAACCCCAGTTTCAACACCTGGGACGGTATGTGATGTACTGGGAATCTGTGTGTTATGAACCCCAGTTTCAACAGCTGGGACGGTGTTTGATGTACTGGGAATCTGCGTGTTATGAACACCAGTTTCAACACCTGGGACGGTATGTGATGTACTGGGAATCTGTGTGTTATGAACACTAGTTTCAACAGCTGGGACCGTGTGTGATGTACTGGGAATCTGCGTGTTATGAACCCCAGTTTCAACACCGGGGACCGTGTGTGATGTACTGGGAATCTGTGTTTTATGAACCCCAGTTTCCACACCTGGGACCGTGTGTGATGTACTGGGAATCTGTGTGTTATGAACCCGAGTTTCAACACCTGGGACCGTGTGTGATGTACTGGGAATCTGTGTGTTTTGAACCCCAGTTTCAACACCTGGGACGGTATGTGATGTACTGGGAATCTGCGTGTTATGAACCCCAGTTTCAACACCGGGGACCGTGTGTGATGTACTGGGAATCTGTGTGTTATGAACCCCAGTTTCAACACCTGGGACGGTATGTGATGTACTGGGAATCTGTGTGTTATGAACCCCAGTTTCAACACCTGGGACGGTATGTGATGTACTGGGAATCTGTGTTTTATGAACACCAGTTTCAACAGCTGGGACCGTGTGTGATGTACTGGGAATCTGTGTTTTATGAACCCGAGTTTCAACACCTGGGACCGTGTGTGATGTACTGGGAATCTGTGTGTTATGAACCCCAGTTTCAACACCTGGGACGGTATGTGATGTACTGGGAATCTGCGTGTTATGAACCCCAGTTTCAACACCGGGGACCGTGTGTGATGTACTGGGAATCTGTGTTTTATGAACCCGAGTTTCAACACCTGGGACCGTGTGTGATGTACTGGGAATCTGTGTGTTATGAACCCGAGTTTCAACACCTGGGACCGTGTGTGATGCACTGGGAATCTGTGTGTTATGAACCCCAGTTTCAACACCTGGGACGGTATGTGATGTACTGGGAATCTGCGTGTTATGAACCCCAGTTTCAACACCTGGGACGGTATGTGATGTACTGGGAATCTGCGTGTTATGAACCCCAGTTTCAACACCTGGGACGGTATGTGATGTACTGGGAATCTGCGTGTTATGAACCCCAATTTCAACACCTGGGACCGTGTGTGATATACTGGGAATCTGCGTGTTATGAACCCCAGTTTCAACACCGGGGACCGTGTGTGATGTACTGGGAATCTGTGTGTTATGAACCCCAGTTTCAACACCTGGGCTGGTATGTGATGTACTGGGAATCTGTGTTTTATGAACCCCAGTTTCAACACCTGGGACGGTACGTGATGTACTGGGAATCTGTGACTTTGTTACGTGTAATGTCACGTGATGACCTACCCCAAGAGTATAAAAGGAGCAGCAAGATCACTCCAGGGAGACACACTTTGAGAGAGACACAATTTGGTGGAGACACACTTTGAGAGAGACACTCTTTGGGAGAGACCCACTTTGCTGGAGAGCCATTGTGTTTGGAAAGCAGGGTCGTTAGTGAGAGTGAAGTGTGCAAGCTTCAATCGAACCCAAAAGGGAGTGTGTAGTCGATAGCACTGTGCATTTCAGAGGCGACTGACATTTCGTAATCCAAACATGGATTTTTGGCACCCACTTTGGTGACCCCTGCAAAGTCTCAGGTGTGTGGTGACCAGTCCTGGAAAAGGGACTTCTCAAGTCAGTTACATGGTGAAATTCTCACTTTTTGTGGACTCTTCGAAACAGACTGCATTGTGAACTCACTTCCAATGTAAAGGTACGGTGGCTGCTTTGTGAGATCAGCGTTCAAGAGGTACTGTGTGTCTGCTGAATCGCCTTCAGAAAGGTACGGTGGCCGTTTTGGCGTATCTCTGCGAGACTTGCTTCTTCACTGTATTTTGAATCTCCGTCTTCAAGATCATCACTTCGCTACACTTTGAAACTAAAAGTTTCTCCACTCAATTACCCCGTGAATCCTTGAAACTTTCCGAACTGACATTCTGAGACTGTGCTCCAATAAGACTCTTAAGAATTGTTTCTAAGTTTAACCGTTTGGGAGCTATAGACATAGCGCTGTTAACTTCGTTTTAAGTTAGTCGCTTGTTTCATTTTCCATGTTTCTGCTTGAGTGTTAATAAATTCTGTTGTTTTCCGATAATATCCTGACTCTGTTCGACATCTACTATTGCTGCTTCCATGTAACAGGGGTCAAGGGTAAATGCTTTAGATATCGGTTGTAAAATGAACAGTACAACAACGTGACCTATGACCCGGTGTCGAGTAAGGCTTTAGCATAAATGCCCTCTATCCATAGCGACACACTGGAGCATGGTCCCTCTAAGCCTTCAGGAATAGGGCCTTTCACTTTCAGGGGTTCCTTGGTATATTGCTGGGAATGCGTTTCCCAAGAGACACCTGGCTGATCCCTCACTGGGTCTCCACTAAGTTTTCCCAACGACTCCCTCTGCTTAGGTACCCAGGGGCTCATTCTTCTTCTGGCGTAACACCTGCTGCCAGCAGCCCTCCGTGTTGTTCGTCCCCTTGGGGAATCTGCCTCCCACCCCCGTCAGCTTCATCATATGGGGGGGGGGGGGGTCACACCCCCTGATAACAGTCGACATATCTCTGCCACAATCTCCTCTACCGCTCCCTGGGACAGGCTATCCGTGGTCACTTCACCATAGGGGACCACTACTGAGGACTGTACCCTGCTGTCGGAGGTCTCCCGCGCCTCCAATGCATTCTTCTCTTTCCGTACCTCTCTGATCAGCTCAACAAAAGATGGAGGGGGGCGCATCTTACGAGACTGCCGGAGACCACAAGCAATCAAGTCATGGGACTGGGCGCCTGATCCACCTCAGCCACCTGAATGACCCTCTGCGCTGCAAGCTCCCTCTCTAGCTGAAAGATAAAAGCAGAGAACTTCTCCCCCTTCTCCTGATGCATGTTCTGAAACCCCACCATGAGTTCCATTGGGCTTCCTGTCAGGCCAAAAGCATTGTCCAGTGCTTGCATGTAATTGACAGCTGTTGCTGCGGGATACTTTAACCTGGTGGCTCTCACAATGTCAGTGGCCCGCTTTTCTCTGTCGCTTTTCATCATCAGAGCACTGCCACTCATCTAACAACTGAGAGGTCCGCTCCACCCAAGTCCCATACACCCCCTCCCCTTTAGGGGTGGGTGTAATTCCAGAAAATAGGCAGAGTCTACCATAGCTGGGACTTTGAACCTGATTTTTCCATTTATTCGCCAGAGAGGTAAGGGCGGATACTAACTCAGAATTTTCACTCTTCACCGGGGGACATGGACTAATTAGACATTCCAAATCTGACCACTCCTTCCCCTCACTCCTCAGTAACGACAGAACCCTGTCTTTTAAATCTCCAACCCTAGCTACTGCTACGACAGCGCTGATCTGCGTTACAACGAGAGGTGCGGCCACTATTTCATCAAACCTCCACCTACAATCTCAATTTTACAGTACTTAACAGGCGAATTAACAATTCATCTGGAGTACGACTATCTACCCCACAGGTTCAATGCTCAGGGTAATCACACAGCATCCAACGGAATCAATTCCGAACGTAGCCCCCACAATTGTAACTCTCGCTTCGGCTAGCAGCTTAATATAGGAGATTGCAGCCTCCTGCCTGACCAAACTCAAGAAATCTCATTTGGGTAGATGCTGCACGATCTGTCCCGTTACAAATCAGTACCACGAAATAACAAACAGTACACAATATGCAATTAAACGATTGAGCTTTATAATTCTTACTCTGACTATATGGTTCGTAAAGAAACCGGAAAAAGAAAAAGGGCCCATTCTCATGAAATAGTCTAAGGCATAATGCTGGAGCTCACTGATAAGACCGTTTGTCTACCATCGACGTCCTCCGATTGTCACTGACCTTTGAATCCTCGCTCCAAGTCCACTCTGTCCGAGGTCTACCAACTCTCTCCATTCGCTTCTTTTCTCCTCATCTCTCCCCGGCCAAAGACTGCAAATTCCCGGCTCCCAGACACACAAGAAACAACAACAACAACCCACTCATTGGCTACCATGCCCCATTATCTCTAGTCATAACTCAAACATTGCTGCTACAGAGAAACCATTATCTCAGCAGCGGAACATTACAGGGAAGCCATTACGTTGGTAGTGAAACCTTACAACATGTTACAGCTGTAATAAAAGAAAGTGGTAATGTCCAAGATCCCAACTTTCTGCTCTTATGACTGAAATCTTAGGGCACCATTTTGAAAAGGTTCCAGGGTATGATCTCCAGGGGGTATAGTGAATATTCAGTCACCAGTTGACATCCTAAAAATGAACTATCCATTCACTCTTCCAAGAGCAATAGGGTTTAATGCTGACCTTAGGCGCTGTCTGTGTCCATGAGGTACTTATGCAATATAAGAAATGCAAGAGAACACTTAAAAAGGAAATCAAAAGGGCTAAAAGAAGGCATGAAGATGCTCTAGCAGACAATGTAAAAGAGAATCCTGGTGGATTCTATAGATATGTTAAGAGCAATAGGATTGTAAGGGACAAAATTGGTCGTCTGGAAGATCAGAATGGTAATTCTATGTGTGGAGCCAAAAGAGATGAGAGGTGGTCTTATATAGATTTTTTGCATCTTTATTACAAATTACAGAAGAGGTGTTTGCTGTCTGTGTTTGCAGAAATGCAGCCCCAAACCACAGGGAGCCTCAACGTGCTTCACTGATGGCTGCAGACACTCATCCATGTGGCACTCACCAACTCTTCTCCTGACAAACTGCCTCTTGCTTGAACCAAAGATTTCAAAAATTCCAGAGCACTCGCTATCAAAAAGCCATTCCTCTAAAGTGGTAACAAATCCAAGAGGGTCACCTTTGCTCAAAAATACAAGGACTGTGGTGCTGAACAATGGCAAGAATTGCCCTGGATTGATGTCAAAATTTGAATCTTTACATTTCACTATTTTTAAAGCATCTTTGTTTAACAGTATTTTTTTGTATGTGGCTAAGACCTCTGCACAATTCTGTACCACCTTAAGATTTACTTTCTTGCAGGCATTTACAGGAAAAAATGAAATAGAATTTTATGTAAAATTAAACAAACAAACATGTAAAATGCTGAATAAACTCAGCAGGTCAGGCAGCATCTACGTCAAGGTTACAGGCTAAGACCCTTTTTCAGGACTGGAAAGGAAAAGGGAAGAAGCCAGAGTAAGAAAATGGGGGAGTGCAAGAAATACAAGCTAGAAGGTGATAGATGAAGCCAGGTGGGTAGGACTGTGTTTATAAACAGACAAACACTGGCAAAACAATGTGTAAATTTAAAAAAAGCACTGAGAACATGATTTGTAAAGAGTGGTTGAAAGTGAGTTGTCAGTCCAAGAATCAGTTCAGAGTGGTGGTTATTCAAATTATCCACACTTCCTCAGGAGCCTGATGGTTGTAGGGTAATAAATGCTCCTTGAACCTGGTAATGTGGGACTTCAAGCTCCTATTCTTCCTGCTTAATGTAATAGTGAGAAGAGGGCATTGCCTGGATGGTGGGGGTCTCTGATGATGGATGCTGCTTTCCTGTAACAGCACTTCATGAAATTGTGCTCAGTGGAATACAGGGCTTTGCCTGTGATGGAATGGGCTGTATTCACCACTTCAGTAGCTTTTCCATTCCTGGGCACTGGTGTTTCCATACCAGCCCTTGATGCAATTAGGATACTTTCCATTGTGCATCTACAGAAATTTGTCAAAGCTTTTGGTTACAAGCTAAACCTATGCTAACTTCTAAGCAAAAAGGAGGCACTATTGTGCCTTCTTTGTAATGACACTTAAGTGCTGGTCATAAGACAGATCCTCTAACACCAAAGAATTTAAAGTTACTGACCCTCTCCATTTATTTCCCCTCACGAGGACTGGATCATGTATTTGCCTCCTGTAATCTATAATGACCTCTTTGGTTTTGCCAATGTTGAATGAAAGATTGTTGTTGTGGCACCACTCAACCAGATTTTCGTCCTCCCTACTATATGCCAGTTTGTCATCACCTTTGATTCAGCCAACATCAATAGAGTCATCAGCAAACTTAAATATCGCATTGGAGTTGTACTTAGACACATAATAAGTATAAAGTGGGTACAGCAGTGTGTTAAGCATATAGCTTTGTGGTGCACCTGAGCTGATGGTGGGGTACGGTGATGTTGTTGACAACCCATACTAACTACAATCTGCAACTGAGGAAATAGAATATCCAGTTGCTCAGGTTTGGAGCTTACTGATGAGTTAACAGGATGATAGTACTGAATGCAGAGCTGTAATCAATGAAAAGCAACCTGGCATATGCATCTTCCCAAGGTTGAGATGTTCCCAAGGTGACTGAAGAGAAAATGAAATGGCATCTGCTGTTAACCTTTGTAAAGGGGGGGATGTTGGAATGGATCCAGATCATTCCATAGACAGGAGTCATGACCAACCACTCGAAGCACTTCATCAAGGTGGACTACTTAACTTTCATACTAATACATTTCATACAATGCATTAATGAATCTGTCACTAACTGTGAAGCATAAATTCAATCTAAGGCTTTGCATGCAAGGAAACAAATATACATCTAATCTAACCTTACAAAATGCATGTACTTGTGACTTACGTCGTGATTTCTTTAAATCTTTATTATTTTTATCTTTATCCTGCTTTTCAATGACCGGAGACTCTGGCATATCATCTTCATCAGATTCTGTCTGTAATGAAATTACTTGTGAGATCTAAATTAATATACAATTTTCTTGAACAGTTTACCAGTGAAAAGCAAGCAAATTAAGTAAACAAAAATATCGAAAGCAAAATGCTCCAACTTAAATACGCACCTGACTACTAATAGTCTCTTCAAGAGCTTTATACCATTCATTGATGAGATTATCATTATCCAACTGAATCAGTAACTCTGTTCCTTGGCGTGTTCTGAGCTGGAAAATGTTAATTTTTTTCCTCATTAGTGAAACATATAATCTTAACATTTGCATTTTAGTAGAGCAACCTTTCTAGAATTACTTAAGTTTGGAGCTTTAACAATTTACTGTACACAAATACTACTACACTGGACAACAAAGATTTTGCTTCCTGAATACTTTTGCATACATGTTATGGACTGTTGGGCTGTTGATCATGAAAATCACCATTTAATTTCCTTATCATGCACCATTTTAAAAAAATCACCTATATTTGTTATATCAATTCATAATTCCAGCCCACAATGTAAGCTGAAAAGTCTACTATCTTGTCAAGGCATGTCTGGGCAGGCTTAGGCAGGGCAGACGCTGCATGGCAGGACATATTTTAGAATGGCTATAAATTTCCATGAAGGATTTCAATTTTTGAGACAGGTGTTCTCCAGAGTAACTAATGCCAAGATTAAGAAATTCATTTTTATTGGTCCACAAATCAAACTGGTCATCAATGAAAGGCAATTTGAAGAACTTCTAGTGGGTCTGGAGAAAATAGCATGGAAGGCACTCAAGGATGTTATTGAAAATTTTCTTGGCAACTACAGAACACTAAACTACATGCAGCTGTTGACAACATGCTTCAAGCATACTAAACCATTAGGTGAAAAGGAGACGGAGTTAAGATGGTGCTAAACTGTGACTCCTTTGCTTGCATCTTCCGAAACAGCTCTATTTCCATCTTTAATATCTTTATTTTTCCCTTTCAGGGTTCTTTTGAAGACTCTGACCTGGAGTTACACGCCGACTTTGGTTCTTTGCGGTAATGGGACCCATTCTCAGGGTTCAGGACTGGCCATTGTTCGGCACGCCAAGGGGTAGGCCCAAGAGGTGGCCTATGTTTGGAAGCCTAAGATCTCGGGGCTCTGGAGACGGGTGGATCAAGGGTCGGTGTCATGGCAGGAGACTCGTGTGTTGTCAGGGAGGCCGGAAAATCTTAACGTTGTGGGCCCGAAGACCCGAGATCTTTGCGCACAGAGCTCATAAAAAGTGACAAAATGGAATTTTTAATATTGTAAACCAGTGGGTTGCTGTTATGTCTCCCGCTCGCTGTGAAAATGAGGGACACCTCCCTCTCCCTAATTAGGGAGAATGAGAGAACCTGTGGGTTGCTGAATGCCAGATGAATAGCAATAGTTTTTGGGGTAACTGCAAGGTTTGTGCCTTTGCTATCACTTAAGCTCAAGTTTGTGCTCGGTAGCAGGTATGCTTTTTGTTTTGCCGGGAGGGGAGGGGGGATTGTTGCTCGCCGCCGCTTACACATGGGGGGGGGAGCTGATGGGGGAATTTGGGGTTCTCACGTTTAACTGTTGTTCATTCTTTGGGGCACTTCTCTGTTTTCGTGGATGTTTCGTGAAGAAAAAGCATTTCAAGATGTATAGTGTATATATTTCCCTGACATTAAATTGAACCTTTGAAACATGTCACTAAAGAGTCATTTTCTGCATTCCCATTTACACTTTTTCCCTGCAAATCCTGGTGCTGGCAGTGACAAGCATGACCAGGACATTACAGTCATCGAGAAATGGTATCAGGGCAACAGAAATCCATCGATATTGGATGATTATTGATGGGACACTTAATCAAGAAGCCCCAGACACTAAGTACAAATGAAAATCATCACCAAAATATCTTTAGCTTAGTTGAACTATTGCAAAACATCAGCTCTTCTATGCAATTAAACATATTATATTCAATAAAAGTTAATTTCTTATTTCTCCAAATTCCTACATGATACGAGTAGTCTGAAATTATATTTGTGTTCCGCTTCTAGCAGTCTATCATAAACAAAAAAATTCTGAGGAAGCAACACTTTCAAAAAAATTTGTTGTCCAGTGCTATTAATACATCTACAAAGTTTGATAGTACTTACATATTAAAAATATGCAAAGTTACTCTTAATACATTTCAGAAGTGAAAGCATTACTTAAACTCAATTAAAAAGAAATTAACAATAGATTCCTCTGGTGGCTAGGAGGATGCCTCCTGCTCTTTTGGTTGGCATGTTGGTGTGAAGAGCACATCCCCAGGAATACAGATGAGTTGATCAGCAAAGCATAATTGGATACGTTGAGTAAGATTTTACACCCCTATATTTAGTACAGATGAAAATTCCTCCTTTTCCAGTAAACCTCCAGATTCAGATATCCCATTCTTCAAACACGTAATTGTCAAAAGAAGCAAAATTAACTTTGCTATCTAAGTTTTAACTTAAAAATTAAATTGTTTTCTATTTCACGTTCTTGTACACAAATACAGATTATGGAAATGGAAACAGAAGGCTACTTTTAATCTTGGGCTTTCATTGATACAAACATGAAAAAAAAACTTTCTACCGAAACTACAAAGTGGAATTGCAGCTTCAGTAAAAACTACAGCATGGAATACCCTGACACTATTTAGCCTTACTATTTCCAATTTTCTTTCAAAGGAACCAACCAATCTTGTGGCCCTTGCTGTGATAAATGCCAAAGATAATACACATAATTTAGGATTACAAAACAGATAACACTCCTGTATGGAGATGATATGTCAAAATTATTTTTGAACTCCACCAGAAAATATGTTAAAATCTACTAATTTGATAATGTCCCTGTATGGATTTGGTAGGTGGCCTATGTTATCAATTATTAAGCTTGATTTATTCTATCCCAAATGAAAGGAACACTATCTTTGTTTAATTCTTGTCTCCCATTTCATACATTAGTTTTGCCAAAATTTAATCTGTGAATGATGCTCAAGGGGAAATTACTTCACATAGAACCATAGGCCAAGAGTCAAAACTTGTTCAAATATTCAAAGTCTGATTACAACTGAGATCAAAGATGAAAGGTGGGGGAATTAAAGCATATGACTACTGCAGTGAAGCTGTGACAAAATAAAAACCAGCATTGTACAAAACACTAAATTATTTACCTCAATAACGTTCTTCTTACTCGATTTATCTTTTGAAGCCCATTCAATTGCAGCCCCCTTTAAATCCACAGTGAACTCGGGTTTAGATTGTGTGTTACCAAATTTCTGAAAAAAATCAAAAATTAAAATTTACTGAGATAACTAAAAAACAATTAAATCATATATAGGCTCCTTTTTCAGCAATTTTAGCCATGTTATTTCCAAAATTATTGGTCTCTTCATAAGTATTCTTTACATTGGTCACTTTCAAATTGGGAAGGATATATAAAAATAATTATTGTCTAGTTCCAATTGGCCTTGAGGTTATGGTGAGTAGCCACATTTTTGAACCACTGCAGTCTTTTTTAGTGATGTTATTCCCATTATGCTGCTATGTTGGGAATTCTGTAACATGGACTCAGTAACCATAAGTGACTAATCTTCATTTCCATATAGGTATAATGGGCAGCCTGAGGGGAACACACAGTTGACAATGTTCCCATGTATCTGAAGCGCTAGTCCTTCTTGCTGTGAGGTTGCAGGCTTGGCTGGTATAGTCAGAGTAACTTGGGCAAGGACAATGCACCTTGTAGAAGGCAAAACATACTTGCTCGTTGGAAAGCAATGAACACTGAGGTTGGTGTGTGGCATACTCATTAAGTGGACTGCTTTATATAAGTGATGTTTAGCTTCAATGGTATTATTGGAACTGCACTCATCTAGGCAAATGCCAAATATTCCATCATGCTATTCCATTATGCTTTGTAGACGGTAAAGGCTTTGAGGTGATGAGGTGATTCAGTCACAAGATTCTCAGATTGATTCAGTCACAAGATTCATCTGCTCTTTATGCTAGAGTAATTACAGATTGATAATCATACAGCACTGAAGTAGACCCTTTGGCCCACCATATACAAGCTGCTTATGAGATACTTATTTATACAAATCCTAGTTACCTGCACACTACCTGTAGCTCTCCATACATTGACAATTCATGCGATTAAATATTAAATATTGTAGGAGTATCTATTCATCACTTGTTCAGGCAGGGCATCCAGATTCCAGCAAAGCTGGGAAGATTATTTTTCAGATCTCTTCTAAATCTTTTACCCCTTATTCTAAATTTCTGCCTTCCAGTTTTAGATAGCTGGGTTATGGTGAAAAATTTCCTGGTCTACACTATTTATTTCCCTCATAATTTCATATACCTTTGTCAGGTCATGCGCAACTTCCTGCAATTCAAGGAAAATAAACCCAACCTATCCAGTCGCTCCTCATAACTTAAACATATCTACCCCAGGTGCATTTTGATGAATCTTCTCTGCATGCTCTCCATTACGTGGCTGCTCCCAGTTGAATTTCTGGTCGTAGGTAACCACTGCATGTAAACGGTGAGGAACTTGATGATGATGATAATAACAACAATAGGTAAGTGGTTCAATTCATTCCTATGTGTGTATAATATCTGTGAGTTCTGTGCCAAAAATGTTATTTCTCATTTATCACCCATTACCTGAATGCCTATATCTTGCTTCATCAGCTGAGGAACTGCAAGTGGAACTTAACATTTTGCATTCATCAGTGAACATTCCCCATTTCTGACCTTGTAATGAAAAGAAGGTCATTGATAAAGCAGCTGAAAATGGCTGCATCTAGAACACAAACCTGAAGAACTATTGCAGTGATGTCCTTGGCTAGGGTGATTAATAACCTTCTGTGCAACACGTACACTGGAACATTTTTCCTTTACATCCCCAGAAGTTTAAGAGGCTCACTTCAGAATTAGATCAGATATCACTGACATAATACACGAAATTTATTCTTTTGTGATAATACAGCACAGGAACAGGCTCTTCAGCCCACAAGCTTGTGTCAAAGTAATCAAATAATTAACTAATTAAGCCCCTTCTTCCGACACAATGTCTATATCCTTCCATTTCTTGCACATTCATGAGCCCATTCAAGGGCCTCTGATAAACATCTTATCTAGGCAGCATGCTGGTAAGCCTGGTCTGCACCCTCCCCAAGGACTTAACATCTTTCCTATGGGGGGGGGGGGGGGGGTGACCAGAACTGAGTGCCATACTCCAGATATGGCTTGTCTAGAATTTTATAATTGGGCATATTTAAAGCTGAGGTTGATAGTTTCTTGATTTTTAAGGATATCAAAGGTTTTAGGGAGAAGGTCAGAGAATGGGGTTGAGTGGAAAAATAAATCAGCCATGATCGAATAATGGAGCAAACTTGATGGGCTGAGTGGCCTAACTCTGCTCCTGTGTCTAATGGTCTTATAAATCTCCAAATAGAGTGGCAAGAAAAAGTTTGTGACGCCTTTACAATTACCTGGTTTTCTGCATTAATTACTCATAAAATATGGTATGATCATCTAAGTCACAAACACAATCTGCCTAAACTAATAACACACAAACAATTGTACTTCTTCTCGTCAGTACTAAGTACATCATTTAAACAATCACCGCCTTAGTTCAAAAAGTACGTGAACTTTTGGGGTAATGCCTTCAACAAATGCTATTTGCAGTCAGGTGTTCCAATCAATGAGGTGAGATTGGAGATGTGGGTTATAGAGGTGCCCTGCCCTATAAAAAAGACACACAAAGTCAGGTTACTGACAGAACCTATTCTTCTCAAGAAAGATCTGTTTATGTGCACCATGACTCAATCAAAATAACTTCCAGAGGACCTTAGAAGAATAATTGTAGAGATACACAAGCTGGAAAAGGCTGAAAAAAAGTATTTCTAAAGACTTGCGTGTTCACTGGTTCAAAGAAAGAGAAAATGTCTACAAATGGAGGAAATTCAGAACTGTTAGTATTCTCCCTAGGAGTGGGCATCCTGCAAAGATCATTCCAAGAGCACAAAGAGCAATGCTGAAGGAGGTGAAAAAGAACCCAAGGGTAACAGCAAAAGACGTGCAGAAATGTCTAGAACTTGCTCGAGTCTCTGTTCATGCGTCCACCATAAGAAAAACACTGAACAAGAATGGTGCTCATGGAAGGACACCACAGAGGAATTCAATGCTCTCCAAAAAAAAAATGTTGCTGCACATCTCAAGTTTGCAAAAGATCACCTGGATGTTCTACAACACTTCTGGGACAATGTTCTGTGGACAGATGAGACAGATGTTGAATTTTTTGGCAGAAATGTACACGGCTGTGTTTGAAGGTAAAAGGGCACTGTACTCATCCCAACTGTGAAGCATGGTGCAGGAAGCATTTTGTTTTGGGGCTGCTTTGCTGCCTCAGGACCTGGACAGCTTGCAATCATTGAGCGAACAATGAATTCAAAATTGCATCACGACATTTCACACAAGAATGTCGGGGTAGTGGTCCATCACCTTAAGCTAACTGAAGTTGAATGCAACAAGACAATGATCTGAAACACAAGACTAAATCAACAACAGAATGATTTAAAAAGAAACTTAGTGTTTTGGGATGGCCAAGTCAGAGTCCAAACCTTAACCCATTTGAGATGTTGTGGCATGATCTGAAGAGGGCTGTTCATGCAAGGTATCTCAGAAATACTGATGCACTGACATGAAAAGTCAAATTGTGTGTTATTAGTTTAGGTAGATTGTGTTTGTTGATTATTGTTACTTAGATGAAGATCAGACCACATTTTATGAGTAATTAATGCAGAAAACCAGGTAATTGCAAAGAGTTCTCAAACTTTTTCTTTCAACTGTAACTTCCTGACTCTTAACTGATTTTCTGACTAACACAAGCAAGTACGCCATCTGCCTTCCTTACCACCCTAGCCACTTTCAGTGAGCTATGGATTTGGACCACAAGACCCATTTACTTATCAACACTTAAGGGTCTTGCCATAAACAATTTTGATCTCCCAAAGTGCTGCTTTGGATTTCTAGCATCTGCAGATTTTGTCATGAATGTAGTCCTGGTTATCCTGTCGCTTTTGCTGTTTGTATACAATGCTTTGTGATTTTCTTTAACCCTACTTGCCAATTTCTTTTCAAAGCCCCTTCTGGCTCTACTAATTTCGTTCTCCTAATAGAAAGCCTCATTATGAGAACAGATGCAGTGGGGACTGAGGAACTGAGAATAGGGAATAGCATTTTTTTACAAGTGACTGGGTGGGAAGTGTAGGCAAAGTAGTTGTGAGAGTCAGTAGGAGAGGAGTGACAGTGATGGACCAAGTTAATTTGAGGGTGGCGGTGGGGGGGGGGGGGCAGAAACAAAGTTGATGAAATTGACGAGCTCAGCATAAGTAGGTCGGTGCTGGAAACAGCAACAATGCAGTCCTCAATGTAATGCGCAAAGACTTGGGGAGAGTTACCAGTTCAGGCTTAGAACATGGAATAGATGACTAAAAGGCCAGGATGCTGCCGTTTCAGTGATGCTTTGCTTGGAAGTCTTTTGAGGTCATCTACTGTACCTCGTGTTCCACGTGCAGCCTCAAATTAAGAAGACCCAGCTGAAATTGATGGGGCATTTCATTGAGTGCTTTTGCTCTGTCCACCACAAAAGGCCAGTCACCACATGGAGGCAAGAATTTGCATTCAACCTCTGTTATGGCCATTATATCAAAGTTCAATGTACTGAGGTTGCTCTATGCTCATAACCCTCACCTTCGATACTCCTATCTTTAAAATACCCACACTTCAACTTGTACATCTCATTGTGCCATTACCTTGCTTCTGCCTGCTCTTCCTGGTCATGATATCCACCTTCCTCTCTATCGCATCACTTTCTAACCTGATGCTCTGGTCACCTAACCATCCTGAGTCACACAAATGAATATTCTGGCCAGGATATTGTTCCTCTTCAGTTAAGGTGGAATCTGTTCCTCCTGATCCTGCCCCATGAGAGGTTCCAATGATGTAAGAACCTGAAGCTCTGTCCCCCTGCACCAGTTCCTCATCCAAGCATTGATCTGTTTTATATTTCTATTTCTACCTTGAGTAGCATGTGGTACTGGGAATAATCCTAAGTTTAGTACATTCAAGGTCCTGCTTTTCAGTCACATACCCAACTTCTTATACTCACTGCACATGATCTCTTCCTCAATCTACCCATGTCAATGTGCACCACAACCTTTGGCTGCTCACCCTGCCCTTTGAATATATTCTGCAGTCACTGAGACATCATCAACCCAGGAGACAACACACGATCTGGCATCTCTTTTGCATCCAAAGAATCACCTTTTTGATCCCCCTAACTAATGAGCCTCCTATCTCTCTTATTTACCTTTCCCTGCTAAGTCTCAGAGCTGGCCATATTGCCACTGACCTAGCTGCAGTTGTTCTATCTTGATAAGTCATCCCCTTTAACAGTATCCAAATGTTGCCCAAAGGAATAGCCACAGGAAGGCCCTGCACTGTCTGGCTCTTCTGCTTCTCTTGTGGTCACCCAACTATCTGCACCTGTACCTTAGGTGTGACCACCATACAAAAATTTTTCTATAATGCTCTCTGCATCCTGGATAATCATGAGCACACTGAACTCCAACTCCAATTGCTTCACATGTCAGTCAGCAGCTAAAGCACTTTCTATGGTGAAATAAACAGGTCACTGGCAGCCTCCAGAATCTCCCACATCCTACTGGAGAAGCACACAGCACAAGAGAAAATGAATATGATATGACAGCCATTATAGAGGTATGGTTATAAGAAAATCAACAAAATTTCACTTTTAAGGAAGGACAATTTAGAAGGAAAAAGTGCAAGGTAATGTTGTTTAGAAGAGATGAAATATGTACAATCAAATCTTGTGAAATGCTTTGATGTGGTAAAAGGGGAAAAACAGAAGCTAAAGAAGTCACTGGTAGGAGTAGTGTACAGGACTTCAAACAATTCAACACTTTAGGATAGGATACAAACAAATAAAAACAGTATGCAAAAACAGCAGCACAATGGAAGATTTATTCTTCAGATAGATTTGGTTAAATCAAATTGGAAAAGGTTAGTAAAAATGGTTTCAGGACAGTTTCCTCGAACAATGTTTTATCGAGCCAACCAAGAACTAGGATCTTATCATGAATAATGTGGCAGGTTTAAATAAACAGCCTTAAGAGTAAAAGATCCTCTTGAAAGGTAGTGATCACAGCATCACAGATTTTTTTTTAAAAATTCAGTTTAAAAGCAAGAAACCTAGGATGGAAATAACAATGCTTAACTTTAAATCAAGGGAATTACTATGGAATGTTGGTAGAAATAAAACAGAAAATGCTGGAAATACTCAGCACTTCAGGCTGGATCTGTGGGAAGAGAAACAAGGGTAGAATTGGTTATAGTGGACTGAGCAGACAAATTCGCAGATAACAGTTTGCAAACACAGCAAAAACACAGGAAGGTATTTCATTCAAGAAAATCTCAGTAAGGAGTAGATTTTAAGAAAGGGGTGAATCAAGAAAAACTAACCAAGGAAACATGGTTGGGAAGATATTGGGAGTCTATTATTAAGGATAAGGTTTCGTGGTACTTGGAGACTATGATACAGTAGACCAAAGTCAGCATTGCTTCCTTAAAGGGAAATCTTGCCTGACAAACCTGTGGAATTATTTGAGGAAATAACAGGCTGGATAAACAAAGGAGAATCAGTAGATATTGTTTACTTGGATTTTGAAAAGGCAGGAAAGATACTAGCATGGATACAAACTTGGCAAGAGGCAAAGACTAGTAATATTCCACAGGCGTTGATATTGGGGCTGCTTCATTTCATGTTACATGCCAATGACTTGGATGATGGAATTGATGGCTAGGTGGCCAAGTTTGCAGACAATACAAAGATAGGTGAAGGGGCGGGTAATGTTGAGGGAGACAGCAGAATGACTTAAGACAGATTGGGAGAATGGGGAAAGAAGTGGCAGCTGGAATATAATGTAGGTAAGCGTATGTTCATTCACTTTGGTAGAAGGGATAAAAGCATAGACTATTTACTAAACAGGAGAAAATTCAAAAATCAGAGGTGCAAAGGGACTTGGGAGTCCTTGTGCAGTATTCTCTAAAGGTTAACTTGCAGGTTGAGTTGGTAGCAAGGAAGATAAATGTAATGTTAGCATTCATTTCGAAAGGATGAGAATATAAAAGCAAGGATGTGATGCTGAGGCTTTATGAGGCATTGATTAGACTGGACTTGGAGTACTGTGAGCAGTTATGGGCCCCTTATCTAAAAAGAATGTGCTGACATTGGAGAGGATCCAGAGAATGTTTACCAGAATGATTCTGGGAATAAAGGGGTTAATGTGTGAGAAGCCTTTGATGGCTCTATGCCTGTATTTGCTGGAGTTTAGAAAAGTTAAGGAGAATCTCATTGAAACCTACTGAATATTGAAAGCATGATGTGGAGAGCATGTTTCCTATAGTGGGTGATTCTAGGACCAGAGGGCCCAGCCTCAAAATAGAGAGATGCCCATTTAGAATAGAGATGAAGAGACATTTCTTTAGCCAAAGGGTGGTGAATCTGTGGAACTCATTGCCACTGACAGCTGGGGTATTTAAAGCTGAGGTTAATAGATTCTTTGTTAGTCAGGGGTCGAAAGGTTATGGGGAGATGGTAGGAGAATGGGGTTGAGAGGGATAATAAGTCAGCCATGATGGAATAGCGGACCAGAACTGATGGGCTGAGTGGCTCAATTCTGCTTCTATGTCTTATGGAAATAAAGGAACTTCTTAAATTGAAAGAGAAAATTTAATAAACTGCAAAAGATTGGTATAAATTCAGATTTCCACAGAGGTCAAAGAAAAAGATTTTAAATATTAAATCAACTGCAAAGGCAAAGTAGCAAAAAAAAACTCTTACTGGCTACTTTTGTATTTCTTATGACTATAAAAAGACATGTCCAATGAACATGGAACATTTAGAATAAGGCTGGGGAATACTTATGGGGAACAAGAAAATGACAGAGGAGTTAAGCAGGTATTTTGTATTAGAATTTAGGATAAAGACATCCTATTAAAGCTAGAAAGGAATTTAATAACGTTAGTATCACTGGAGGAACACCTTTTGGTTAAAACTGATAAGTTCCTTGGCCTGGATAGCTTGCATTCTAGAATTCTTAAAGTTGTAGCCACTAAGATAGTGAATCTATTAGTCATGAACTTCAAAACTCATTATATTCTGGAGAAGTACTAGAGGACTGGAAAAATGCAAATGGAACAGCCCTAATCAGAAAGGAAGCAAATTAAAATATGCTTAACCACAGACTGATTTGTCTAATAACTATTACTGTAAGGAAGATACAGTACTCCATTTGGAAAATCAATCTAATGGCAAATCATCTGACAAAATTTCCTAGAGTTTTAAACTAAGTTATAATCATATTGGGTACAATAATTATGTGTACTATACTCTAACTACCAGAAGGCATTTACCGAAATTCCTCTTAAAAAGAGCAGAGCCATGGTGTTGGGAGTAATGCATTAGCAAAGGTACAGATTAAGCTAAAGGGGTCATATTAAGGTGGGCAACTTGTAACCAACGGGATGTCACAGTGATTAGTGTCACAGCAGAAAGAGATTTGGAGATCCTGTTACACAAAACGCAGAAATGCCAATACACACGTGGAGATAATGAGGAAGACGAATTGAATGCTGACATTTATTTCCACAGGGATGAAGTAGTAATGTAGCAGAGTCTTACTGCAACTATTTTTGGCACTAATGTGACCAAATTTAGAGGTTCTCAATAGATTTTCAGCGACCTTAAGGATGCATATTATTGCACATTGGTAACAGGCATAAAATTCAGAGATAGTTCACTGCGATGATCCCAGGAATGGAGGTATTGCCCTAGTTGGAAAGATTAAACAGGTTGGTACTCTTATTGGAGCTTAGAAAAATAAAAGGTGATTTATGATACTTATGGGCTACACAATGTACTGTAAATGCTGACAGGATTTCAGAATCCAATATCAGAGGGCAGTCTCAGAATAAGGAGGCACATATTTAAGCCTAAAATGAGAAAATACTTCTTAAAGGCTGACTGTCTTTGGAATATACCAGCATAGAGAGCTATGGGTAAGGCATCAAGCATAGCTAAATTGTGACAGATTATTAGTATGGGAATCAAAGATTATGGGGAAAAGATAGCAAAGTGGGTTTGAGGAACTTCAGATTAGCCACATTTTCATTAAATGACACTGCAGGCTCAAGGGCAAAAATGGCATTTTCCAGTTCTTGCTACTTATGGCTGTAGAAGGAAATCTTAAGGTCACAGTAAATTTTCATGTCTGCTGCACATGAGCATATAGAAATAGATAACTTTAGCTTTACCCTTTATAGTGAGGTAAAATTCAGCCTCAACAGAAAAATATCTAAAGAACCATATGCTCCCATCACAAAACTGAGATTAATGGCAGCCACAAATCAAATCTATCCTTGGTAAATGTGGCAGTACGAAACTATTTTTATCTTTTGTTGTGCTGAGACAAAAGAATTCTTTCACATCTTAATAAATTATAATAATATCAAGCCTAATACTTATTAAAATATTTTGAAGCAAGCAATAATGTTGAAAAGTACAGAAAGGATCTTCTAAAAAAAAATCCACACCTATGTCCAGCAGGGTGCCACAAAATAATCAAACACCAGAAGCATGCAAGCAAACAGAGCTGAAACATTTTCTAGCTAGAGCCAGCCAATATTAGTGTAACACAAAATGCCGCTGGTATGAAATTACACACAAAACATTTGTGATTTTGCTATGATACATGCAGAAAAAACATACAGTGGACAGTTTACATAGGTGACTGGAGGTCGACACTTGACAGCACTTTTCCACGCATCAAGAGGAGAAAGCACGAGCTATGGGACGGATGTCCTGTGGTAGAATGACTTGGTGAAAAGAGGGAAGAAAAGTGAAGTCACAAATGAAAAGCACAATGAATCAGCAGCAACAATATTTTCTGAAGGCAAGCATTAAAATCACTGCTGATAACATTTTGCAAAATTCTTTACATTTTTCAAGTACTTCAAGTAGTTAATTATATTAGATGCAATATACAATGTCTCTTATGTGCGAAAACAGGTCATCATGTTTGTTGACTTTCTAACAAAATATTAAAAACATGTTTTAGTCTCTCTTAAAACAAGAGATACAATCTGTTTAAACTAAGTTGGCAGAAGTATGGGAATCAGAGTGATGGAGCTGGGGATGGAGCAGTTCATATACAAGTCAATGCAGTGAAACTGTGAGGATGGACAGGTAGATGACAGGGAATATTTGTAGTCAGTGGGAGGAGTTGAAGGCAACATGGAGGCAAAATCAAAAATGGTGATAAATACAGGACTGAAGGTGTTATGTTTGAATGAATACCATATACAAAATAAGGTAGGTGATTTGGCAGTGCAGCTTAAGATTGGCAAGTACGACAACATGGGCATCACTGAATCGTGGTTGGAGGAAGATCACAGTTGGAGCTTAACGTCCAAGGATGCACATTCTATCAAAAAGACCAACAGGCAAGCAGAGGGGGTGGCGTGGCTCTGTTGGTAAAAATGAAATCAAATACTTACAAAGGGGTGATATAGGATCAGAAGATTTAGAACACTTGAAGAAAGAATCAAGGAATTGCTAGGGTAAAAAGACCCCGATGGGAGGGATAAATAGGCCCCTGAACAGTAGTGAGAAATAAAAAAGGCATGTAAGAAGGGCAATGTTACGATAGTCATGGGGGATCTCAATAAGCAGATAGATCCGAAAAATCAGGTTGATGCTGGATCCCAAGAGAGGGAAGTTATAGAATGTCTATCACATGGCTTTTTAGTGCAACTTGTGGTTGAGCCCACTAGGGGAAAGGCAATTCTGGATTGAGTTCTGTGTAAAGAACCAGACTTGATTAGGAAGCTTAAGGTAAAGGAACCCTCAGGAGGTAGTAATAATGATAGAATTCACCCAGCAATTTGAGAGGGAGGAGATAAAAGTTAGAGGTATCAGTACTACAAAGTAAAGGGGATTTTGTAGGCATGAAAGAGAGGCTGGTCAAAATTGATTGGAAAGGGATACAAGCAGAACTCATGGCTGAACAGCAATGGCTAGAGCTTCTAGGGGCAATTCAGAAGCCACAGGATAGATACATCCTAAAGATGAAGTATTCTAAAGGGAGGATAAGGCAATTGTGACTGACAAGGGAAATCAGACAGGATCAAAGCAAAAGAGAGGGCACATACAGTAGTGTGAGGAAGTTTGTGAACCCTTTATAATTTTCTCTAGAATCTTCACTCAAGTCCTAAAACTAGATTAAGGAGAACCCAATTAATTAAATAAATAACACAAAAACCATTATACTCTTTCACTTATCGAGAAAAATAATCCAATATTACATATATTTGTTGGAAAAAGTATGTGAACTTTTGCATTCAGTAACTGGTGTGACCCTCTTGTACAGCAATAACTTCAACCAAACATTTCTGATAACTGCTGATCAGTCCTGCACATGGGCTTGGAGAATTTTAGGCTATTCCTCCTGATAAAACTGCTTCAACTCTGGGATGTTGATGGGCTTCCATGAATGAACTGCTTGCTTCAGGTCCTTCCACAACATTTCTATATGATTAAGGTCAGGACTTTGACTCGGCCACTCCAAAACATGAAATTTCTTCTGTTTTAACCATTCTTTGGTAGACTGACTTGTGTGTTTAGGGTCATTGTCTTGCTGCATGACACACTTCCTCTTGAGCTTCAGTTCACAGATGGACATCCTGATATTCTCCTGTAGAATTTACTGGGTACAAGTCAGAGCTCATAGTTCATCAATTATGGCAAGCCATCTTGGTCTCGAGCCCAAACCATGACATTGCAACCACCATGTTTCACAGATGGGATGAGGTTCTTATTCTGGAATGCAATGTTTGCTTTTTGCCAAACATAATGCTTCTCATTTAAGCCAGAAAGTTCTATTTTGGACTCATCCGTCCACAGACTGTTCTTCCAATAGCTTTCTGGGTTTATTCATGTGGTCAGTAAACTTTAGACATGAAGCATGTACTTCTTGGACAGCAAACACGAGGAAATCTGCAGATGCTGGAAATTCAAACCACAACACACACAAAATGCTGGTAGAACACAGCAGGCTAGGCAGCATCGATAGGGAGAAGCGTTGTCAACGTTTTGGGCCGGGACGTCGACAGTGCTTCTCCCTATCGATGCTGCCTAGCCTGCAGTGTTCTACCAGCATTTTGTGTGTGTTGTTACTTCTTGGAGAGTTGAGGCTTTCTCCTTGCAATCCTGCCATGCACAACATTGTTGTTCAGTGTTTGCCTGATGGTAGACTCACGAACACTGACACTAGCCAATGCAAGAGGCCTGTAGCTCCTTAGCTGCCACCCTGGGGTTCTTTGTGACCTCCTGGAATATTACATGCCTTGCTCTTGGAGTGATTTTTTTTTGTTGGTCGACCACTCCTGGGGAGAGTAACGACAGTGTTGAATTTCCTCCATTTGTACACCATCTATCTGACTGTGGACTGGTGGAGCCCAAACTTTTTAGAAATGGTTTTGTATCCCTTATCCAGCCTGGTGAGCATCAACAAATTTTTTTCTGAGGTCTTCAGAAATCTCCTTTGATCAAGGCATGGTACACTTCCAAAAACTTGTGTGGTGAAGATCAGATGTTGATAGTGAAAATCTAGCTTTATGTTCTTTAAATAGGGCAGGGCTTTCCACACTTACAGCTGATTGTCATCCCATTGACTGAAACACCTGACTCTAATTTTCCCTTTCAATGAACGGATAATCCTAGTGGTTCACATACTTTTTCCAACAAATACATGTAATATTAGATCATTTAATAAATAAATGAATAATACAATGTTTTTGTGTTATTTATTTAATTGGGCTCTCTTTATCTAGTTTTAGGACTTATGTGAAAATCTGATCACATTTTAGGTCATATTTATGCAGAAATAGAGAAAATTCTAAAGGGTTTACAAACTATAGCAGCACTGTAATATAGAAAAAATAAGTCATTAAGTTAGAGGATTGGGGAGCTTTTAAAAACAAACAGAAGGGGAGAAAAGATGAAATATTAAGGTAAACTGGCCAATAATATCAAAGATGATACCAATTTTTTCAGATATATAAAGGTTAAAGAGAGGTAAGAATGGCTATTGGATTGCTGCAGAGGAAGTAACAAGGGACAAAGAAATGGCAAACAAACTTAAGTACTTTGTGTCAGTCTTCACTGTGAAAGAAACTAGCAGTATGCCAAATGTTCAAGTGTGTTAGGGGGAAGAAGTGAGTGTAGTTGCAATTACTAAGGAAAAGGTACTTAAGCAGAAAAATCTGAAAATTGCTATAGTACTACGCAAAAGTCTTGGACACCTTATTTTTTTTTTAAATATAAATTTAACTTTTGCTTATTTGTTGTCTTCTGCATTAGTGATCAGTAGAAAAGAACAAATTTTATATTTCCAAACATTCATTTTCCAAAATATTAAATGTTAGAAGATTTTTTTTTGTATTTTGTTAAAGAAAGTAACATAGTAAGTAAAAGACCACTTTTCAAATAAAAACATGATACTTTGTAGGTTTATTGCCCAGTGCATGCTTAAAATAAAGATAACTGACAGGATGCTAATGATCAATGACATAATAAATTGAATGACTAAACTAATTACCGTAGATGTCGGATTATAAGCTGCTACTTTTTTCCCATGCTTTGAACAGCATTGAACACTGCGGCTTTTACTACGGTGCGGCTAATGCATGGTTTTTTTTCATGCCGCCAAAAACATTTTGCCTCTTAACAGTAGACCAATAAAATTGATGAGTAGTTCACAGAGGTCCAATGAAATTGTACGATAAATCAAGCGCACTTTCACAAATTATTGTAAATCAGTCATTTGTACTCACCCTCATCAACATGGAAAACACTCGAAGAAAAGCATATGATGCAGCTTTTAAGTTAAAGGCAATCAATCTGGCGGTTGAAGAAGGAAATCGAGCTGCTGCACGTAATCTTGGCATAAATGAATCGATGGTGAGAAGGTGGAGACGCCAGCGTGAAGAACTGAATCAATGCAAAAAGACACAAAAGCTTTCAGAGGTAATCATAGCAGATGGCCCGAACTTGAAAACTTTCTTGAAGACTGGGTTAACACACAGAGAGCAGGCGGCCGCGGTGTTTCCACCGTGCAGATCAGACTGAAGGCTAAAGCAATCGCCACCAAAATGAAAATCGAAGATTTTAGAGGTGGGCCATCGTGGTGTTTTAGATTTATGAGACGAAAAGGCCTGTCCATCAGGGTACGCACGACTCTCTGTCAGCAGCTCCCTCCCGACCATGAGGAAAAACTTGCTAACTTCCGCACATTCACTCAAACAAAGATAGCGGAGAATTCCATCGGGCCAGATGAAATCATAAATATGGATGAAGTACCTTTGACATTTGACCTGCCTTTCACTTGGACTGTTAATAAAAAAGGTGACTCGTCCATCATACTGAAAACAAGTGGCCATGAGAGAACGCATTTTACTTGTGTTCTGAGCTGCACAGCATCCGGACTAAAGCTTCCACCGATGGTGATTTTTAAGCGGCTGACAATGCCAAAGGAAAAATTCCCAAAAGAAATCATGGTGAAAGTCAATAAGAAAGGTTGGATGATGGAGAGTCTAATGAAGGATTGGCTCAGAGAGTGCTACGCCAAGCGACCGGGGGGATTTTTTCACATAAAAAAAGCGTTGCTTGTTATGGACAGCATGAGGGCTCATATAACAGATTCAGTGAAAGCTGCCATCAAGAGTACAAACTCAATTCCAGCTGTGATTCCTGGGGGCACCACGAAGTATTTGCAGCCACTGGACATCAGCGTGAACCGGGCATTTAAAGTGGCACTGCGCGTTGAGTGGGAGACTTGGATGACGAGCGGCGAGAAATCCTTTACCAAAACAGGCCACATGCGAAGAGCATCTTTAACTCAAGTCTGCCAGTGGATCCTAAATGCTTGGAGCCATGTCACAACATCCACCATCACCAACAGGTTTCGAAAGGCTGGACTGCTGCGTGATGAAGAGGATCGCGTGCGCTCAAGTGAGAGCGACAACGAAGAGACTGAAGTGAGTGATGAGATCCTGAGGTTGTTCAATTCGGACACTGAAGAAGAGGACTTTGATGGTTTTAGTGCGCAGGAGGAAGATGAAGAAGGCGATCAATAACTATATATAACTTTATCAATAAAGGCGATAAAAAAGTATACGCAACGTAATTTGTGTGTTACCGATACGTACCGGTATGTATTTTAAAAGTAGCCGTGTTACAGGCACGGTTCGAGAAAAAGCATTTGCAATATGTATTTATGTTACCATACGGATTTGATTAAAAGTTAAAAAATCCTCACGTGTAATATCTTTCTGTGTAAATATCTCATATTACAATGTGGGACACCTGCGGCTTAAAATCCGGTGCGGCTTGTACAAGTACAAAATTGATTTTCTTTCTAAAATTAGAGCCAGCGGCTTTTAATCAGGTGCGCTCTGTAGTGCGAAATCTACGGTAACTGAAACAGAAACAAGTGTAGAAGAAATCAAACTGAGTGAAGGATAACCAAATTAAAAGGTGAGGGTGTGACAGATGTGACAGCCTAACTTTCAAATCATCAATTCTTACACTATGGCAAGAGTGACCATAAAGTGCCTATAAAAATTATTTACCCCACCGCCTTGGAAGTTTTCATGTCTTATTGTTCTACAACATTGAATCACAGTGGATTTAATTTGGCTTTTTTGGACAATGATTAACAGAAAAAGGTATCTTTGTGTCAAAATGAAAACAGGTCTCTACAAAGTAACCTAATTAATTACAAAATAAAACACAAAATAATTGATTGCATTAGTATTCACCCCCTTTAATACAACACACCAAATCATCACTGGTGCAGCCAACTGGTTTTAGAAGTCACATAATTAGTTAAATGGAGATCACCTGTGTACAGACAAGCTGTTTCAACTGATTGTACTAAAAATACACCTGTATCTGGAACTGCTGGTGAGTCAGTATCCTGGTGAAAACTACACCAGGAAGACAAAAGAACACTAACACTCCAGGCAACTCCGCAAAAAGATTATTGAAAAGAATGAATGAGGAGATAGATACAAGAAAATTTCCAAGTCACTGATTATCCTGCAGAATAGTTAAGTCAATTGTCAAGAAATGAAAAGTATGTGGAATTTGTACTCCAATAATTTGTTCCAATAAAAATCTTAAATTAATCCAAAATGAATTTTAGAACAAGACCAAGTAGAATGTAAAAAAGTACCAATTTCTTGTTTACATCGAAAACATTGGTCAGACATATTTGAATTTAATCTATTTATTTTCTGTGGTGTTATATATAATTGATGTAAAAAATTATATTGTATTAATCTAAGTCGAACATTTATTGTATTTCTCATACTATCAGAACATAATCTTGACCAATTTTTTCCATCAATTTTAACATTCAGATCAGATTCCCATTTTTGTCTTGATTTATGAATTCCTAATTTAATTGTCTGCTTTTGAATCAAATTATACATACAAGATGTAAATTTTTTAATTTTTCCTTTCTGAATTAATATTTCTATTTCACTAGGTTTTGGTATCAACATTGTTTGTCCCAGCTTTTCTTGTAAATAAGCTTTTAATTGAAAATAACAGAAAAGAGTGTATTTGATATTTTATATTTATTTTTTAATTGATCAAACGACATCAATATACCTCCTTCAAAACAGTCACCTATATATTTAATCCCCTTTTGAAACCAATTATGTAAAAGTTTATTATCCATTGTGAAAGGAACAAGCCTATTTTGAATTAAAGTCCTTTTTGCTAATAAAGATTTCTTTATCTCATCATCCATATTTACCTTATTCCATAAATCAATCAACTCCATTGCTATTTTTATTAGGAGACATTGAAGGGACAATAACGAAATTTAAATTGAATAAGTATCAGAAAAAAATTATAAAAATTGCTTTGGCAGTAGCCAAAAAAGTTATTGCAGTTACTTGGAAATCTGATTTAAATTTAACTATGGATCGTTGGAATAATGAAATACATAGTTGTATTCCATTTGAAAAAATTACGTATAATTTAAGAAATGAATATGAGATATTTTTGAAAATTTGGTCACCATACTTACGAAAGATAGGATTAGATACATAGGTCCTTTGAAGATAAAATTATAGTAATTGGGGAAAGTGAAAATAAATATCAAAATTATTTTGAACTCCATGGAACATGTGGGGATCCTCCGATATCCAGGCAATCTTTCTTCTCTTTTTTTTTCTTTTTCTTTAGATAAGGGTTAAGGGGGGAGGGTTAAGGGGGGGGAGGGTTAATATCACTTTTCTTACCATTTCATTATTACATTTATTCTTGTAATTTCTAAAATTCAATAAATAAATAATATTTTTTTAAAAAGAAATGAAAAGAATCTGCCTGGAGCAAGTCATCTTCAAAAACTGAGTCACTGTGCAAGAAAGGGACTAGTGAGGAAAGCCACCAAGAGTTACAAGCTTCATAGACTGAGGTGGGAGAGACGGTGCATACAACAACTGTACCTGGGTGCCTCACCAGTCGCAGATTATTGGAGTGTGCCAAAGAGAAGATCACAGTTGAAAACAACTCACATGAAATCTCGGCTGGAGTTTGCCAGAAGGCATGAAGGAGACTCTGAAGTCAGCTGGAAGAAGGTTCTATGGTCTGATGAAACCAAGATTGCAAGAGAACAGCGAATTAGATAAGATTTGTTTTGCAGCAGGACAATGACCCCAAGCATAAAGCCAAAGCTGCACATGAATGGCTTAAAAACAAAAAGGTTAATGTTCTGGAGTGTCCAAGTCAGAGTCCAGACCTCAATCTAATTGAGAATTTGTGGCTAGACTTTGTGGTATGGGCCCCCAAATCCTAAGAAATTTCTATAGGGGCACAATTGAGAGCATTCTGACTGGCTGCATCACTGTCTGGTATGGGAACTGTACTTCCCTCAATCGCAGGTCTCTGTAGATGTGAACTTCCCACTATTCAGGACATTTACAAGGACAGGTGTGTAAAAAGGGCCCAAAGGATCACTGGGGACCCAAGTCACCTCAACCACAAACTGATGCAGCTGCTACAATCCAGGAAACAGTACCGCAGCATAAAAGCCAGGACCAACTGTTCCACCAGGCCATCAGACTAATTAATTCAAGCTGATGCAACTGTATTTCTGCGTTATATTGACTATCCTGTTGTACATATTTATTATAAATCACTATAAATTGCACATTACAAATTTAGATAGAGATGCAACGTAAAGATTTTTACTCCTGTATGAAGGATGTAAGTCATAAATTCAATTCAATTCATACTTATGATGAATAAACTCATCTTGGGCTTCAAGCCGGGTACAGGTATCGATTATAACTGACGTTTTTATGACAAACTCTGTCATCTTCTTCAGGGATGATGCCTGGGTACGTCTAATCCCGTTGTATTTATACCCTCATTGTCCATCCCTTCTGATTGGCTAGTCCTCATCCAAACAGGTTTCCGCTTTCCCACTTTATTTACAATTGAATTCCAGTTCTTACTTACAGTGAGACATATGACTTATCAAAAATTCTTTTCCTCTAGTTTTATTTCAACAGCTTCCTTTATCAGGTGGTCACAAAGCCTTTGGCACAGCACAGTAGCTTTGTGCTGAAGTCAATCCTCTGGCCATTGCAAATGTAATGTTCTGTTACCACCAATTTCTCTCGGTAACTCAAATTGATACATCACAAATGTTCCTTGATACGTGTTTCCATCGTGTGTCTCGTCTGGCCGATATATGTTGCTCTGCATTCACAGGGAAACTGTAAACACCAGCTGACCTGAGTCCCAGTTCATCTTTGACCCGCATAAGCTGTGACTTGAGGTTCCTTATGGGTTTGTGGATGATATTAATCCAATATTTCTTCAGGATCCTGGCGATACATCGAACACATGTTCCTTTTAAATCAGAAGTCATCCAGCAATGCTATCAGGTCTGAACTCAAAACCACTGGAACACAAATACACCCCTGTAAAGTCCAGAGAAGTCTTGTCAGGGGTGGTCTTCATGGAAGAGCCACTGCAAAAAAACCATTCCTTTGAAGTGGAAACAAAGCCAAGAGACCCACCTACACATAAAAACACAAGGACTGAGGTGCTGAAGAATGACAGATGGTGCTCTGGACTGACGAATGAAAATATGAAATTTTTGGCTCAAACAGGAGGCAATTTGTTCAAGGAAGAGCTGGAGAGCGCCACATGGATGAGAGTCTACAGTGAAGCATGGTGGAGGTTCCCTGCAGGTTAGCGGCTGCATTTCTGCAAATGGAGTTGTTGCTCCAGTCAGAACTAATTGAATCATCAATGTTGAGAAGTACGAGCAGGTTCTCATCCATCATGCAATACCATTAAGGAGGCGTCTGATTGGTCCCAACACCGTTCTTCAGCAAGACAATGACCCTAAACACATGGCCAAGGTCATCTTCAGCTAAAAGAAGAACAAGGATTTCTGCAACAGATGTATGGCCTCCACAGAGTACGAATCTTAATATCATAGAGGCTGTCTGGGATTACCTGGGGAAACAGAAGCAAGCAACACAGCCAAGGTCTGCAGAAGAAATATGGCACATTCTTCAAGATATTTGGAACAACCTATCAGCTGATTTTCTTATAAAACTGCACTACAGTGTACTTAAGAAAACTGATGCAGTTTTAAATGCAAAGGATGGTCACATCAAATATTAATTTGATTTTTTTTACAGTTAACTACTATTTTGCTACCTTAAGATATTTAAGTTACTACCTTATATTACTGTACTACCTTAAAATTTATTTTCTTGCAGACGTTTACAGGGGAAAAAGAAAATACAATAGAATTTTACATAAAACTTGCGTGGCAACTGTTGGAATTATTTGAGGAATTAACAGGTAGGATAGACAAAGGAGTGTCAGTGGGTGTTGTTTACTTGTATTTTTAGAAGGCCTTTGATAAGGTGCCACACATGAGGCTGTTTAATAAGAGTGCATGGTATTACAAGAAAAGTATTAGCATGGATAGAAGATTAGTTGACTGGCAGGAGGCAAACAGTGGGAATAAAGGGGGCCTATGCTGGTTGGCCATCGGTGATGAGTGGTGTTCCACAAGGGTTGGAATTGGGACTACTTCTTTTCAAATTATGTGTCAATAATTTGTCTAACGGAACTGATGGCCTTGTGGCTAAGTTTGCAGACGATATAAAGATAGGTGGAGAACAGATAGTGTTGAGGAGGCAGAGGGTCTGCAGAAGGACTTAGATAAATTGGGAGAATGAGTAGATGGAATCTAGTTTGAGGAAGTGTATGGTCATGCACTTTGTACACTTTGGTCATGCATATTCTGATAAGGTGGTCGTGCATATACATATGCAGCAGCCTCTCGGGGGCCAACCAAAGGTGCTTTTCTCCTCGTTAAATGTACTCTTATACACAGTAAGACTATTCTTTACTCCAATAACTATGTGTACGTGTTCAGAATAGCTGGCTGGGGTGTTGTAAGAGCCAGCCAGCGGTTCAGAGAAGGTCAAGTTGGCCCACAGGGCTGGGGATTTGAGTCAGCCTACTGGGCTGAAGGAGAAGCCGGATTATGTTCAGAAGAGTGGATCTGGGTGGAGACTGCGCTACTGCCTGCTACTTGGAGGTGCTGGAGTTGGTGCCTTCAAGTTGGCACGAAGGTGGTGTGCAGTGAAACCGTGAGTGACTGTCACAGACGTATCTTTGGCAATTGCAAGACCCTGTTGGACATTGATTGCCGCAGGCCTGCTTCCCTTGTTTGGTAGGGATTAAGCGGTGAGGAGGCAGTGTTGCTGCGGTTATAACTAGAACTAAGCCTCAGTCCTTGGGTTTGCATTGTAAAATGGTGTCTGGGTTCGGTTGGGGGTGGCCTCTCCTGGCAGTGCTGCCCCCAGTGGCAGATTTGTGAAATTATAGGCTGGACTGCTGGGAACCATTAACTTGCAGAACTTGGAACTTAGAACTCAGTCTCAAATTTGTTTTCATACACAACTATATTCTTTTCCTTTCTTTTTATTTTGAATGTGTGGGTGTTTTTTGGGCATCTTGGCCCCTGAGGAATGCTGTATCCTTGTATGGTTTGAATGACAATTAAACTTGATTTGATTTGATTTTTGATTTGCTTTTGGTTAAAGGAATTAAGGCATAAACTATTTTCTAAAGAAGAAAAAAATTCAAAAATCTGGGGTGCAAAGGGACGGGTGTTCTCTTGCAGGATTCCTTTAGGTTAACTTGCAGGCTGATTTGGTGGTAAGGAAGGCAAATGCAATGTTAACATACATTTCAAGAGGACTAGAATACAAGATCAAGGATGTGAAGCTGAGGCTTTACAAAGCATTGGACAGACCACATGGAGTACTGAGAGCATTTTTGGCCCTTTTCTAAGAAAAGATGTGATGGCATTGAAAATGGTCCAAAGGAGGTTCACAAGAATGATTCCGGGGGATAAAAGGGCTAATGTATGAGAAACGTTTGATGGCTCTGGCCTGTACTTGGTGGAGTTCAGAAATAAAGAGTGGGGATCTTATTGAAACCTATTGTATATTGAAAGACCCAGATGGAACGGACGTAGAGAGGATGCTTCCTATAGATAAGAAGGAATTTCTTTAGCCAGAAAGTGGTGAATCTGAGGAATTTATTGCCACAGATGGCTGTGGAGGCCAAGTCATTACAGTATATTTAAAGTGGAGGTTGACAGGTCCCTGGTTATTCAGGGTAACAAAGGTTATGGGGAGAAGGCAGGCGAATGGGATTGAGAGGCATAATGAAATCAGCCATGATAGAATGAAGGAGCAGACTCAATGGGCCAAGTGGCTTAATTCTGCTCCTATGTCTTATGGTCTAAGCATGTGACATCTGTCCTAGGAAGAGAGATAATTTGCCTCAATGTTTTGAGAGAGACTAAAAGCATCGATCTTTTAAAAATATATTTTTCTGTCTATTAACTAATCTTTAAATGATTACTACGTTTGCCATACTATTAAACTGTGTTTAACTTTACTGGCATCTTATTTAACATTTTCACAACATCCAAAAAGAAATATAACAACTGGTTCACCTGGACTGCTTTGTTTAAAATATCAAAATATTCTAACAGGTTTGTCAATCAATTTTCCTTTTATAATTCTATGTTGATCATGCACCATGTTTTTTGTTATTTTCCAAGAGGGCCAATATACCTTTCTGCAAAACAGATTCCAACAGTTTCCATATCAATTAATACACAAGTACCATTCCATCAATAAATGCCTGTTATCTCACTTCCTCATTTTGTATCCTCTAATCTATAAGAACTGCTCTACAAGCAATGGCTTTTGGAAAATGGCCTCCATTTCCACCACAGTCAATTCCTTCAAAAACCAAAGTCTTCAAATTCTGCAATTAATAGCAATGGAAAGCAAATAAAACTGCAGATGTGGCAATCTGAAACATGAACAAAACTGTTGAAATAACTCAGCAAGTCAAGCAGCATCTGTGGAAAGACAAACCAGTTAACATTTTGGGGCAGAGGAGTGAGGAATAAGACAAAAGACTATATATATTAGCACTATTGCAGTTAGTATCATGACATTCCTTTCAGCTGGAGTCAAATGGTGCCAACAGAAATCACTTCAGCTGTGACAATTAAGATTTGGTTTCACTTACAAATATTTAATATCCATCATAATTAATAAACTTTTATGGAATGCCTTCCAGCAAACATCCTAATGATTTGCTAAAAAGAAAGCAATTGCTAAAGAACTTCAGTGTTTTGAACAGGTTTAATCCATTGTATGCAGAGATGTTTCCATTCTTGAATTATATACTAATAAAGCCAACAATAAAGTTAGAAAAATACCTTAAACTAGCAAATGATAACAATGTGGAACTTGCTCCACATTATATTAAACAGACAACATAAATGCATTTAACAGTTAGTCAAAAAAACGAGAAAAGAGTAGATCAGGGGTTCCTAACCCCCTGCTTATTAGTATTGGTCTATGGCATATAAAAGGTTGGGAACCTCTGGAATAGATGAACAGGGACATAGAAAAAAAAGTGGAAGTTGGACCAAATAGTTAGATTCCACACAATAAATTTTGTTATTGAATGTTATCCAACTCTGCTTTAGAAGGAAAAGGAATAAGGATATCAGATCATTGTGTAGTGGAAAACTGACACATCTGGTCTAAATCCAAGTGGTAACAAGAAGATGCCAACTCCACACTGGGGTATCAGCACTGGGGTTCCCCCTATAAACAGCAGTGCTGCTGCACCATCTTTAATCTGCTCTCAGGCATTACTCACATGGCAATCATTTTATACAAGAGTCAACATTTGAAACATTCTCCGACCTGCCTTCAAACAAGTACATAGCTCCTTAAATAAAGACCCAGATTGTACCCCAGTTATGTTCACACCAATGCTCTGCACATCTGTAAACTCAATATTTGTACTTAATCTCTGTTGCAATCAAGGTCAACATTCCACTTAGTTTTCAAATTATTTGCTACCTTGATCTTTTCACCTGCAAGGATATTTGGATTCCTCCATCCTGCAGTATTCTGTTATAAATAATGTTATATTTTTGTCAAGTACAAATGCCAAAATTGTATTTGTCTTTTGTGATGGGGTCATCGAACTAGTGATTATTGAAGGAATACTAAGCATAAATAATTATTTCAGCAAATACTGCAACACTTTGGAAAATACAGGTGGTCTATAATAGTTAGTTCTATAAACCTTAAAAAAAAGCACACTAACATTTAGTAACATTTTCATATATACTTGCAATCCTCATTATCAACTTCCAACTCACAAATTAAAACGTGGAAGTAAAAACAAGGAACATCAGCACTTGAGTACACTACATATTATCCAACTTAAGCATTTCTGTGATTAAAGATCAACTGTAATACATGTTATACAACTAAAATATCACATGATCTGTATAACTCAACTAACATTTACAAAAGAAAAATAAAATGTTCTATAGGTCAGTTGTGGAGAGCGCCCTCTTCTTTGTGGTGGCGTGTTGGGGAGGCAGCATTAAGAAGAGGGACGCCTCACGTCTTAATAAGCTGGTAAGGAAGGCGGGCTCTGTCGTGGGTACAGAACTGGAGAGTATGACATCGGTAGCAGAGTGAAGGGCGCAGAGTAGGCTACGGTCAATCATGGAAAACCCTGAACATCCTCTGCATAGCACCATCCAGAGACAGAGAAGCAGCTTCAGCGGCAGGTTGCTATCGACGCAATGCTCCTCAGACATGATGAAGAGATCATTACTCCCCGATGCCATTCGGCTTTACAATTCAACCGCCAGGGGTAAGATACGTTAAAGTGCCGGGGTTAGGACTGAGCTTAAGTTACCATTCAATGTATTTTAGTAAACTATTAAGAACTTTTTAAAAGCTATTTATTAATGCTTTTTGAGAGGGTGATTTTAGATGCATATCATATTTATACTGAGTTAAGTATTGTATGTAATTAGTTTTGCTACAATAAGTGTATGGGACTTTGGAAAAAATGTTGAATTTCCCCAATGGGGATGAATAAAGTATCTATCTATCTATCTAAATGCAATGCTCTTTTCAGTTATGTAAACAATTCTAGTATCAACTATACATTAAATCTGCAATTGCACTAGTACATTTTTATGTAATTTAAAAATTTATAAATTAAAATTGCAATTGTCTAAACTGCTTATAAAAAATGTTTGCATGAACTATTATGCAGTATATCACTGGCAATTGTTTACACTTTCCATCAAATACTTAAGAAATATACATTTTAAATTGGATAGAGACTTGCATTCAGTCAGTATACTTTCTAATAACCATAGACTTAAAGTGATAGGTGACCTTTTCTGTTTATAATGCACTGCTCTCACATGTTAACATTGCTCCTGATTTTAATATTTGAACTGTGTATAAATATTGTACAAAAAATTCTAATTACTGCAGATGCTGTTATATATTTAATTATAAAAACATTACCCATCCAGTTCCACTGCCTTGATTTTTAGCAAATAGCAGAGATGAGCCTTGCAAGACTGTCCAAGATGATGTCCAATTCTTCCTACAATATTAAAAAATGAAATGCACAGAACATTCCAAACAAAAAAGTGAAATTAAAAACTATTCACTGAATCAAAAACTGTATTATGCACTAGGTTCTCACTAGGCTGTGAGACTAATGAATACCTGCTACCACTGAGGTCTTGTCATTCGGACAGCAACCAGTTTACTGTACTGTTTACTATTTACCTGTGTTGTGCTCTACATTCATATTAAATTATATTTTATTAAAATATTTGCAGTAACATGTGATATGTTTTGTGAATACACCATGGTCCGAAAGAGAGTTGTTTTGTTTGGTTGTATATCTGCACAGTCAGATGACAATGAACATGAGCTTAAGAACTGCAGATCAGAACGAATAATTTTAGTAGTAAATATTTACCCCTGCAACAAATGCAAAATTTCAATTTCTGGTATTTTTATAATTCATTTACAGGTTGTAGAGTAGTGGTCGCCAACCTTTTTAAGCCCAAGATCCCCTACCTCAGCCTTAGTGAAAGGCAAGATCAACCTACTAAATTGTTTAGACACACGCATGTGCACCAGGCAGAAGGGACCAGAAGTGGAGCTCCGCAGCCCCAGAAGCAGTCTCTCTTTGCAGGCAGCTTTCTGTAGCAGGAGTGTTGCTATGTTACCATTATCTTAATTGGTATTACTTATTTTTATAATGCTCACATTTTTATAATGCTCACATTACACCTTTAATTCTATGTTTCATTATTTAATTTTATTTCAACATGAAAAATAAATGAATAAAAATTGACTGTTGCACTCAGTGTGATGACTGGGGCTGAATACTTTCTGTTAGTTCCCTGAAATTTGGCTCATAACTACAGACAGCCAGTCTGAGACAGTCTGTGAGGTGTCTGTCAGTAAGATAGCTCTTGTACTTAGATTGAATAATTTTCATCTGTTGCAGCACAGTGCCCTCACAAACCTCCTGACAGACTGAATATTTGAATGGACAGTTTCCTTTGTTAGACTGAATGTTGAATCTGCCACGTTTTTCAGGTGTTTTGTATTGGTAAACTGTTACTGAGACACTAGTGTAAGTTTCAGAGGTATGCAAGCTAATGCCACCACTGTTTTTTGTTTCCCAGCTCTTTTACATTCTGGGAATGTTGGAACTTAAAGGGGGAGAAGTGCTGTAATATGAGCATTATAAAGATAGGTTGATGTCGATTAGGATGATGGTGATGTAGCAGTGTTCCCGCTGCAGAGAGCTGTTTATGGGGAGAGGTTGTTTCCGGGTTGCGGGGTTTTGCTTCCGGTCTTTTCTGCCCGGTGCACATTTTTCTTTTTTTTTCAGGATCTACTGGGAAAGTCTCAAAGATCGAATGGTTGGTGACCATTATTGTAGAGGTTTCTGTCTACATAACAGATCAGTACAGTACTGGAAAAGGCCATTTCATACAAGATGTTGTGCCAATGCCAATTTATTTTAAATGTCCTCCTGTGTATAATCTATATCCTTCCATTCCCTTCATATCCTTGTGTCTATCTAAAGCCTTAGACTCTACAAACTGCCTGCTTCCACTAGTACTCTTGGTATCCATTTCCAGGCAACTCGAACCCTATTCAAAAAAAGCTTGCCTCTCATGTTGCCTTTGAACTTTGAACACTACCCCCCCACCTCAGTCCCACTCTAACCATAAAAGCTTTGGTGCTTGAAATTTCTATGCTGGGAAAAGATTCTGACTGTCTACCCTATCTGTCCGCTTTACAATTTTTAGAAACCTGTATCAGGTCTCCCCTCAGCTACTGACACTCTAGGGAGATCCCAAGTTTGTCCTGCCTCTCCTCATAGCTCTATCCTCTTAACCAACATCATGGTAAACCTCTTTTGCACTCTTTCCATAGTCTCCATATCCTTCCTATAAATGGGGAAATCAGAACTGCACATGATATTCCAAATGCAGTCTCAATAAATTCAGGTTTATAAGACAACCTACCCTGCACAAAACCAAGTGGACTTTCCCCAAGTAGGCCATACTTTTATAAATGGACATAAATCCCATCCCTCAGTATCTTCTCCAAAAGCTTCCATACCACTGACATGTGGCTTACTGGCCTATAATTACCTGGATTGATCGCATCACCTTTCTTGAACAAAACAAGGCACTTGCTGCTCTTCAGTCCTTTGGGACCTCAACCATTGCTCGAGGAGACTAAAAATCTTTGTCAAAACCCCAGTAATCTCTTCACTTGCTTTTTTCTATATTCTGGGATACATACCATCAGGCCCGAGGAACTTGACCATCTTAATATATTTTTTAAGACCCAGCAGTACCTCTTCAATCTCAAAATGTACCAGCATATCAGCATTCCCCAGCCTGCCTTCACTATCCTCTAAATCCTACTCCTTAGTAAATACCAAAACAAAGTACTAAATATCTCAGCCACTTGCTCTGGCCCCAGTCTTTGAGCTTATTTCCAAAACCAGGCCCAGTATGTTTTCTCTGGGCTCTACACAAGAACCCCTCGTAGATGCACTGAAATAATCCCATCAATTTATCAATAGCGCAACCCCTCCACTTCTTTTACACACCCCCATCATGGCTAAAATAATGAAACCTAGGAATATTGAGCTGGCAGTCCTGTCTCTCATGGAAACAAGACTCTGAAATTGAATATTACAATTCCATGTACTGATCCAGGATCTAAGTACATCCTCACAACCCATAATTCTCTTACATAAGCATTTGCCATGGACTGAATAGTTGCTAGACCATTTCAGAGGTTAGCTAATTCAATCATATTGGAAGGCCTGATGTCACAACAGGGTGGAAAATTTCTTCCCCTCCAGGAAATTAGCCAGAAAGGTTTTTTTTCCAACCAAAAAACCCTGTTAGGCATGTTACTCTTAATTATATTTTGGAAAAATATTGTCCTTTTGGTCAACTAAATTCTAGGTCTAAATACCATTTCTGCTTACAGTACTGAAAGAGATCATATAATTCTACCAAAAAATATGCATGGCACACAAATGAATGCATAGTTTTAAAAAATGTATGCATTTCATTTAAATTTCTCTCTTGCCCGATGTGGCTCTTCCAATGATAACTCAAACTTCAACATCTACAACCACCTAATTCAGCACAGGTTAGACCAAGTCATGGACCTTTATGATCAGTGATAATAAAGTTGACTTACAGAGAAATGCAAGCCTCTTTCTATTTGTACTCTTAGTTTAGTTTTATTTCAAATACTACATGCATTCAAAATAGAACCTTCCAGTTTTGTAACCTCTAATTTAACTAATGATTTTTCTTAGAATTATACTTTATTCTTCCTTGTCACCAAGCTGTAACATTCCCCATATTATTATCTAATCTTTTTAACGCTAGCAAAATTTATGTTTCCTGTTATTAATTAATGCAATCTTTGGGTCCATTGCCTTCACTATCTTCACCTTTATTCCTCTGAGCCATTTTGAGTGTATGCTATTGTATGGGCTTTACCTTCCTCAGAGCAACTAAACAATATTACTAAAAACTACAATTTATCATTAAGAGTTTGATCAGCTTTGCCATGCAATGTTGTACTTGTTGTAAGCACCATTCAAAGAAACTAAGCAATTTCAGTATTCAAATTAAACTGAATTCTGAAATTAACAGGCCATAATTCAAATACTCACCTGACTTTTTTGCCATTCTCTGTGATTTTTGTCATATAAAGCAATCCATATTTTTCTGAAACCTACAAATTTAATGAAACAATTTTTATCACAACAATAAGCAATGATTAGATAATTTCTAATTAGACCTATTCACAACCATTCTCATTCACAAAAAATACCAATATTGTTTCTTTCAGTTCATATTTAAAACACTTTTAATAGAAATAATTGCTTTCAAAATAACTTTTTTTTTCACAAGAGTCATACTAACAGTTGGTGAAGGCTGTGGACTCTTTGGTGAGGAAGGTGGCTCATTATTGTTGTCGTGGATTAGCTTCGGACTAGTAGCAAGTTCCTGAGAAGGAAATCAAAAAATTGCAACACTTACTTCAAACCTGAAACAGCATTTAACACTATTTAGTTATTTCAAACAGGAAGATGAAAGAAAATGGAACATCAGAAAGACTCCAAATACTTCATTACATATTATAATCTATTAAATATCAAAAGACACTAAATTGCTTGACGCTCTGCGTAGTTTTAATCCTGTTAAGTCCATGATGATACATGCTGGATAACTAACAAGGCAGAGATACATTAAGAATGGTAGGTACAGCCCTCGAAAGTACCAAGTTGTATGGGGTGTACGAATCTAACAACCCTGCAGATGGCAGAATAGATAGATAAGTTGGTGAAGGAAACGTGGTATACATACTTGCTTGCCTCTGTTAGCTGGATTGTTGAATATAAGAGTATGGGTGTTATGCTACAGTGTATAAACATTAGTTAAGCAACAGTTGGGGTACTGTTTGGATTTCTCATCATCACACTGTAAAGTATGAGTACAATGGAGCAGGTACAGAAGAAAATTCATTGGAATGCTGCCAGGTTATATGGAGAGATTGGGATGTTACTTGTACATTGGCACCAGAAGCATATCGACACTTACAGACCGTCCCCAGCACAATCTTTGGACTGTGTTGGCCTTTAACGTATTTCACTGGATATTTCAAAGTACATGTGACAAATAAAGCTAATTTATATCTTTATAAAATCCCTTAGGGTTTTCCTTAATTCTACTCTTTATGGCCTTCTCATGACCCCTTCTAGTTGGTCCCTTCTTAAATTCCTTCCTGGCTACCTCACAAGTCTCAAGAGCCCAGCTTGATTTTTGCTTCCTGAACCTTAAGTATGCCTCCTTCTTCCTCTTGACTAAATGTTCCATCTCTCCTGTCAATTTTGGCTCTTTCCCAGATACTATCTTTCCTTTTGCCAAAGGGACAAACCTATCCAGAACCACATGCAAATACTCTCTAAACACCTCCACATGTCCAGTGTGCATTCCCCTGAGAACATTTACTCCCAATTTATGATCCCAGGTTTCTGCCTAATACCCTCATGATTAGCCCTCACCAATTAAATATCTTCCTATATTGACAGTACCTATTCTTGTCCAGGGCTATGTTAAAGGTCAGAGAATTAATGTCACTATCTCCAAATTGGTCACCAACCAAGCAATCTGTCACTTAAGCAGGTTCATTACCTAGTATGAGATTGAGTATGGCCTTTCCTCAATTAGGTCCATATACATACTGCATCAGGAATCCTTCCTGAACAGACTTAACAAATTCAGCTCCATCTAAACCTTTTTCAAAAAGGAAGTGCCAATCAATATTAGGGAAGTTTAAGTGAAACAATGACAACAACCCTGTTATTTTTACCTTTCCAAAATTCAGCTACTTACCTGCTCTTCAGTGTCCCTTCTGATACTAGAGTCCTATAGAATACCAGCCAATAGGGGAATTTCCTTTCTGTTTCTGACTTCTACCCATACTGACTCAGTAAAAATTCTCTCCATGACATTATCCCTTTCTACAACTGTGATACTTTCCCTGACAAGCAATGCCATTCCATTCCACCCTCTTTTACCTCCCTCCCCATCTCATTTGAAACATCTGAACCCCAGAACATCAAGCAGACAATCCTGCCCTTGCGACAGCCAAGTTGCGGTATTGGCCATAACATCATTAGTTCCGTGTACTGATCCATGCTCTAAGTTCATCATCATTATAGAGTACCTGATAGAGGAATATGAAATTATGAGGAGCACAGATAGCAGGAAACTTTTGTCCAGAGCAGATGTGTCTAAGGCTAGGAGGAATGGTTTAGGTTAAGAGGTATTAAGTTTAGAGGGGATCTATGGTGGAATTGTTTCACCCAGAGGATGATTGGAATCTGGAATGTACTGCTTAAATGGGTGATGAAGGCAAAGATTCAACATTCAGAACAAATAAATATTTAGACAAGTACTTGAATCTTCAAATCTAATATAGATGGACACATGATTATGGGAATAGACACGGTGAGCCAAGAGGTACATTTCTGTGTCAAGAGAAAATCTGCAATTGCTGAATATCCAAGCAACACACACACACACAATACTGGAGGAACTCAGCAGGCCAGGCAGCATCTATGGAAAAGAGTACAGTCAGCATTTCATGCTGAAACCTTTCATCAGGACACTATCAGGTAGTGCTGTAATAATCATGCATGACAAGTGAAATAGAGAAGGAAAACAAAGTTTAAAATGTTTTCCAGCCTTCTTGCAGCTTAAATAACGTATTGGTCACTTCTGACTAAATTACAGCAACAGACACAAAATGCTGGTGGAACGCAGCAGGCCAGGCAGCATTGGGCTGAGACCCTTCATCAGGACTAACTGAAAGAAAAGATAGTAGCTTTCAAATCGCTTGCTATCTTTTCCTTCAGTTAGTCCTGACAAAAGGTCTCGGCCCGAAACGTCGACTGTGCTTCTTCCTAAAGACGCTGCCTGGCCTGCTGCGTTCCACCAGCATTTTGTGTCTGTTGCTTGAATTTCGTAGCATCTGCAGATTTCCTCGTGTTGTTGTCGTTACAGCACGTCTTTAATATTTGAATAACACCTTAACAATGGTGAAATAGATTCAATGAGATGGACAAAGGTAACATTAAAGGATTCCTTTAAAGAAAATGAGAATAACATCAATGCAAAGAACTCCAGACAACAGCATAAACAAGTCACTTTGCTAGTTACGGACAAGTGCACATAGGTAGCATTTACAAAAGTTAGTATGTGGAATTTGAAACTTGCAATCATGCAGGTGTTCAGTAATAGCAAACATTTAAGAGGAGAAGTTGAATCAGATATAAATGGTAAAAAAAATATTTAGGATCTAAGCAATATTCCTTAAACTTTTCTGATATGTTAAAGAAAAGCTCCTCTTCGGCAATTGTAGACAGGCAGTCATTCATGGGTGGTGGCAGAGAGTTAAGAGTTTATAAAGCATTAGCATAAGTAACAAGTTGACAATGTCAAGGGATGAAGTGAAGCAAAAGGAAACAGACAAGAAATATAATATATAGCTTAGGAAGTATAGTTCAAAAAGCATTCTAAAATTATATTCTATGGAAATCCCATTATTATGATATGGCTACACTAGAATAGCTAAAATGGAAGCTTTTTTGTTGGAAAGCTATCTGACAATATAACAAGTGAATGTAGAGAAAGTGCACAATTATATCTCCATAGAGTGAAGAACTCGAGCAAATCAATCTAACATCCACTGAGAATATTATTTTATGTCAAAAGGCATAAATTAACAATATTTATATTAATCATTGTTAAGAATGATTTACTATACTTTAGATTACCAAGCATTTCAATAGCTCATGCAAATGTTGGGTAATGATGTAATAATTCAAAACCAGATGAAAGTATGAAATCAATCAGGATAAAATACATTTTATACATTTAGATATGCAAATATATCAAAATACAATGTGTTGGTTAATGACAAAACAAATTTAGCCTTAATCAAAATTCAGAATTACTAAATTTTCTGGTTCTTTCAGAAGTTCATAAACTTTGTACCAGTTCTATAATGACCTGCCTATTTCACATACAGATAAAACAACTAACTAGATTGGCACTCACACAATCAATAACCAAGAAAGCAGAAAAGTGATTTGGAATAATAACAGACACAACGCAATACACTGCAGAAGTGAAACAAGTCAAATGTAACAAAACACATTCTTTTCATAATTTAAATGCCAGGTTAAACAGATTAGCCATCAGAACTGTTGAAGGCTGATTTGCAAAAGCTACCACTTGTGAATTAATAATCTTACAAGATTAGCTTTAATCAAATTGACAGTCAATATAAATTTACAAAATGAAGGGAATAATGGGAAATTTATTTATATTTTAGGGTAACTTGTATTAAAACAGTAAAATACTAACTTGATCAGGGTGCTGCGAAAACAAATGCGATGATGGAGCACAGAGATGTTCAGAGGAATTGCGCTTGTGCTTTTTGGAAGTGAACTGGAAAAATCAAAATGTTTCTCATTGGTTACTCATTTATCCTTATATTTTTTGCTTATATTGTATTCCAATTCATACTCCTTACTTATTATACAGCATTTTACTATTTTTTCTGGTGACTCTTGTTTTAATTATTGGTAAAGATTAATTTTTCTTTTAGCTTGTCATTTATCAGAAAACACCCAAGAATATTTTTGAAAATAGTTCCCTAATTAAAATCTTTTTGTTGCAATGAAAGGTACTTTTCCAAGCATCACTGGAAATTATCAAGTATAGTAAGTACAGAAAAATAATTTGGCAAAGCTGCTTACTATTCTTAATTAGTACTCTGCCCTTGCTTCAACTCAACAACTTTTGAAACCCAGATATGTACCTTTAGACTTTGCTGTTCCAATAAACCTTTGGGTACTCTGCTTAAGTTTACAGTCATCTTAAGCCTATAACCAGCATTTGCAGAACTAATTGGCTTATGTTTAAACATGGCATTAATTTTTATACATTTTCATTCTTCATTTCAAATCCTTTGGTGGTCTCTCCCTATGCATTGTATAATCACTGCCAACCGTATTAAAGCTTTCCAAATTATTTGCACACTTCAAATTCAGGCCACTCAATCATCCCTGGGTCTAATCAATCATTAGAAACCGTGCCTCAGATCAAGGTCCAAGCTCTATAATTCTCTAACACATCCACTTCCTTAGCTCCCTTTTTACCTTAAGGTTGATGATTAAAACATACTTCTTTGTTCTAGTTCTTCTGTTGCTTGATGTTAATATTTGATAATACTCCGGTAAAGTGCCTTGAAAAAGGTGCTATATATAAGTCCTAGCCCATTGTTTAATCATTCTGTATAATGGCACTTTTAAGTCATAATCCAGCTTCAGGCATTATTAGCCTGGATCATGCTTACTGACAACAGTGGAACCATTTTATCTCTGCAGTGTGGGCTCATAGATTTCCAAGTAACCGTGATCAACCAGAGAAGGCAGAGAGGCTACTATATCTGACTTCCTGCTCTGCTGTTAAACTCACAAGAACCCAGCAGCAAATCACCATGTTGGAGACAAAATTGGATGCTCTTTGCATCCAATCCCAAGCTATCCTGAGAGGAAAGAAGAGCAAGTCAGCACTACTGGTTTACATTTTACTCTGCTATTTTTACACTATTGCTACCAGTTTCAAATGCTTTAATTTAAATTGCTTTATGTTAAACTTCAGAAGTTTTACTTTAAACTCATACATTCTTAAACTTATTGACTCTTGTTGTAAATGTACCCATTTTTGCATTTTAATATCAAATAATATAATTTAGATATCAAAAGTTTTTAAATGCTTTTAATTGCCTTGCCAGCACTTTTTTGTAGGCATAATATGAGATCCTAGTTTTCCTCTCTAAAAACAAAGTCATAAGTGACATACAGTATGGAAACAGGTGCTATGGCCCACCACAGGGCCCCTGAAAATAAAGAAAGCAGGAAAGAACTTAGGGTGTCAGGAGAGCTAAAAGGGAATAAAGTCAAAAGGAATTCATTTCTGAAAACAGAGGAAGTGGGCAAGATTCTAAATGAATGCTTTGCATTGGTAATTACCAACAAGGAAGACATTAAAGGATAGTGAACTCAAGAAGGGGCTATTGATACTCTAGGGCCTGTTGATATAAAAAATCTGTTGGGTCTTTTGAAGAGTATTAAGATGGACAAGAACACAGAGCCTAATTTCCAGTAATTGAGAGAGTCGAGGAAAGAGACTGCTAGGGTCTTGACAGAGATTATCATATCCTTTTTAGCCACAGGCAAGATCCCAAAGGACTGGAGAAAAGCTAATGTTGTTCCTTTGTTACAGGAGAGCAATAGAAACAAGCAAGAAAATTATAGGCCAGGGAATCTTACACCAGTGGTAGGAAAATGACTGGAGAAGATTCCTAAGTATAAGATTCACTCACATCAGGAAAAGCCCAGATCTTTCGGGGACAATCAGCAAGGCTTTATGCAAGAGAGGTCATGTCTAACTTACTTGACTGTTGTTTTGAGGAAATGGAGATGATTGTAGAATAGGGCAGTGGATCCTGCCTAAATGGATTTTACTAAAACATTTAACAAGGCCTCTCATAGCAGACTGATTCAGAAGAAGCACAAGGGATCCATGGTGACTGAGTACACTGGACTCCAAACTGGCTTGGCCACAGAAGACAGATTGTGGTGGTGTAGGGTTGTTATTTTGACTTAAGGTCCATGGCTAGTAGTATTCCATAGGGATCAGTGTTGGGACATTTATCTGTTAAATGGCTTGGAGGGATATGTACATGGGCGGATTTGCAAGTTTGCATTTGACATGAAATTGGTGGAGTAAGGATAGTGAGGAAGCTTGTCAAAGTATACAGCAGGATATAAATCAGGTGGAAATATGGGTGAAGAAATGAGAGACAGAAGTCTAATCCTGAACATAAAGGAAGCAGGAAAGAACTTACACTGTATCAGAAGTTTTGTACTTTGGGAGGTCAAATGCAAATGAAAAATGGGTAAGACCCTGAGAAGTATTGATTACAGAGGGATTTGGGATAGAAATTAATAGCTCCCTGAAAGAGGCAACACACACATAAAATGGTAATGAGGCATACAACATACATCAGGATATTTAGTACAAATGTAGGCAAATCTTGTATAGCTCTATCAAACTTTGTTGTTACTGTAATGCTTTACAGTCCCAGCAACCTGCAATCAGATTCCACTGCTGACTGTAAGGAGCTTGTACATTTCCTCCATGACCGTGTGGGCTTCCTCCTACATTCCAAAGATGTATGGGTTATGGCTGGGAAGCTGTGAGCATGCTTGTTAGTGGCAGAAGCAAAGTAACACTTGCGGACGCAATGACACATTTCAATGTTTTGATATACATGGGACAAATAAAGCCAATCTTCCTTTAATCAGTCTCTTGGGAATATTGTGTGCAGTTCTCATCTCCACATTACCAGAAGAATATAGAAAATTTGAAGAGGGTGCAAAAGAGGTTCAGCACAATGTTGCCTGGATTAAAAGAACATTACTATAGGGAGAGGTTTGACAAAATTAAACTGTTCTCCTTGGATTGCCAGAGGCTAAGGGGTGACAAGATACAAGTATATAAAATTATGAGAGGCATAACTGGCGTAGAATGGAAATGATAAATACTAGAAGGCAAAGCTTTAAAGTGAAGGTGGGGGAAACTTAATAAATATCTACGAGGCAACTATTTTTGTGCACAGAGAATGGAAAGTGTCTGGAACACCTGGTCAGGGGATGCACTGGCAACATTTAAGAGACATTTAGGTAGGAACTTGATCAGGGAATAGACATATTTAGCCCCTATGCAGTCAGGTGGGATTAGTTTAAATTAGCATCATGTTCTGCACAGAAATCACCTTCAGCCCATGATGCTTCTGTGTTGTAATGTTCTATGCTTCCTTGTTTGCAGCAATCATCAAGTGCCCATCTACATTAAGGGACAAGTTGATGCTGCAATCATTCCACTAAGCTTCAATTCTGTTGGTGTGACCAATGTGTGATGCCCTGAATAGCAAAGTGCAAGTTCAGCTACACATCAACTGCACTGGTAAGTCACTAGGAACTGCAAATGACGAAATTGTGTGTGAAGGCCTAGCATTGAAAAAGATAGACCCAACAGCTGGAAATCAGAGCGCAAATTGAGAAGATGATTTTTAGCTTTAAAAGTTCTGCCTTGTATGCATTAAGCTCTCAAAAATATCCTCTACACTTACACCTTGTCTCCGCACACTGTATTTTCTCTAGCACTTTATTCCACATTCCTTTATTGTCTTCCTTTGAACTACCTTAATGCACTGATGACATTACATTTTCTGCATAGGTGACATGGAAAATTCACTAGACCCTTTATCTTATCTTCCTGATATCCACCAAGGAGACAGTAAAGCTTCCCAAACAAAAAACTCATTATGAAAGAGTCCGTTCTCTGAATTATCCACCACATAAGCTGATGACATCTGTATTTAACAGATTAGGATTTAAATTGCAACTTCCTACCTTTTCAAGGTCCAAGTGACTAACACCATATGTGCTGTGTCGCCAATTTGTCAATACTAAAGGTTCTGGCTTCCTATCCAAGCTTCTGCTTTTGCTAATAACTTCTTGCTTTGCTGGGACGTTGTACTGTTAATTCAAAATAAAAACATCGTTAATTATGTTTGCCAATACACCAAAGCTAGCTAAATCAATCAAAAGCTTTATTAAGATGACAGGTAGAGAAAAGGTCAACTCCAAAGTAGCCTTGAATGCAGGCTTAGACTACATAGAAACAAAGATAATATTAAAGGTGCAGATATGGAATTTGTTGCTTAGTCTTTCCAGCTTTCACTATGTTCTTAGTGCCTTGAAATCAGCTACAAGGGGAAAGTCAACCTCAAAAATGGAGTATCAGTCAACACACACAAATTGCTGAAGATGCTCAGCAGGCGACTGTACTCTTTTTCATAAATGCTGCGTGGCCCGCTGAGTTCCACCAGCATTCTGTGTGTTACTTGGATTTCCAGCAACTGCAGATTTTCTTTTGCTGACTCATTATCAGTCAATGTTCCCATCTACTTCTGATCTAATTTCTATCAATTTAATCTTATTAATTGATAGTAATCAAACAACAGCTTAACTTTTAAGTTGCAGTAATGGCCTTATCTAGAGCCCACATGCCAAGTTTAATTCTAATCTTTATTTCCCACTGAACATGGAGAGAGAACGTCAAATGACAACAGCAGCAAACATTTTTTTACATGGATGGCTGATACAATGATACCTGCAGAATGTGGGTCACATGAATCACACATTTATAGTCTACTCCTATTTCCTATTCCCTTGTAAATGTAGCACTGAAGATATAAATGTACTTAACAATTGGAGAGCATTACTTTGTTACATCCCTTGAAATATATATCTGTGCTGACATGCATGCACTCTGATAACATATTTTACTTTGAAATTTAAAATATGCATGCAGCTTATTAGAAAAGTAACACTGAACACAGTACATTATTACATGTTTTTGACCAAGTCATTTAAGAAAATAAATCAGCTTTGTTTCAAGGAGATTCAAACTTAAAAGAGTGAAATGTAACATTTGAAAATGAACTATTGAATTTTACTTCTGATCTATTTTCTATTATCTACAGCATACGTCTTGTGTCTGCCCAACACTACTACTACTGCACACGAGACCAAACACACTACTAGAATTGGTGAACAGGAATGAGCGGTAGCATATGAAATGAAGTGCTAAAGTTATGTCTCGAAATAAAACTCAGAAGGAAGGAAACTAATTTCTACAAGTATAAATGAAACCATGGACCAAAAGACCGTAAGACATTGGAGCAGAATTAGGCCATTCAGCCAATCAAGTCTGATCCACCATTCTATCATGGCTGATCCCAAATCCTGCTCAACACCATACATCTGCCTTCCTACTATATCCTTTGATGCCCTGACCAATCAGAAAACTATCAACTTCCACCTTAAATATACCAACAGACTTGGCCTCCACTGCAGTCTGTGGTACAGCATTCCACAGCTTCACTACTCTCTGGCTAGAAAAAATTTCCTCCTACCTCAGTTCCAAAAGGTCGCCCTCAATTTTGAGGCTGTGACCTCTAATTCTGGATACCGCTACCATAGGAAACATCCTCTCCATATTCACCCTATCTAGTCCTTTCAACATTCAAAACCCGGATTCTAGCACCATCAACGGCAACCCAGGGCATATTGAAAACCCGGTCTCCAGCACCATCAACGCAGGTTCCAACGACCATGGACAGCTTCGAAGCGATTGCGCAACCACCGACTGCGACTCCAGCCTTGAACTCTTCACATGCTGCGATTGTGACTCCCGTCTCCCCTTCCCCCACCACCACTCTGCCATCCCCTCTCCCTCAGATCCCATCGCCAGCTCCTGGGCCCTCAGAGGCTCCATCTTCCTCTCACCCTAACCCTTCCCTCTCCACTGACACTACAAGCCTCCCTCCCCCCTCTGATCCCATCTCTCATCCATGCTGGGTCTTTACCATTCCCTCCGACCTTCAACTCTCTGAGGCAGAGCACTCTGTCTTCAGTAAGGGCCTCACCTTTGTCCCCCTTCGCCCACACCTCAGTGAGTTCCTCGTACGTCATGACGCTGAACTCTTCTTCCGCCGGCTCCATCTCCAAGCTTACTTCTTTGGCAAGGACTCTCCTACCCCCACCAATGACCCCTTTTCCCGTCTTCAACCCTCCTCCTCTTCATGGACACCCCACTCTGGTCTTCTGCCTACTCTGGATCTCTTCATTGCTAATTGCCGACGGGACATCAACCGTCTCGACTTCACCACACCCTGTTCCAATTCCAACCTCACTATAAAATCCGCTGATAAGGGGGGAGCTGTTGTTGACTGGCATACTGACCTCTACCTGGCCGAGGCACAGTGACAACTCTCTGATACCTCCTCTTATTTACCCCTTGATCGTGACCCCACTAAGGAGCACCAGGCCACTGTCTCCTATACCATCACCAACCTTATCAGCTCTGGGGATCTCCCATCCACTGCCACCAACCTCACAGCTCCCACACCCCGTACTTCCTGTTTTTACCTCCTACCCAAAATCCACAAACCTGCCTGTCCAGGTAGACCTATTGTCTCAGCTTGCTCCTGCCCCACCAAACTCATTTCTGCATACCTTGACACTTTTTAATCCCCCCTTGTTCAAACTCTTCCCACCTATGTTTGTGACACTTCGCACGCTTTGAATTTTTTCAATGATTTTAAGTTTTCTGGCCCCCACCGCCTTATTTTCACCATGGACGTCCAATCCCTATATACCTCCATCCCCCACCAGAACGGTCTCAAAGCTCTTCGCTTCTTTTTGGATTCCAGACCTAACCAATTCCCCTCTATAACCACTCTCCTCCGTTAGCGGAATTAGTTCTTACTCTCAATAATTTCTCCTTTGGCTCCTCCCACTTCCTCCAAACCAAGGGTGTAGCCATGGGCACCCGCATGGGTCCTAGTTATGCCTGCCCTTTTGTTGGCTTTGTGGAACAGTCCATGTTCCAAGTCTATACGGGTATCCGTCCCCCTCTTTTCCTTCACTACATCAACGACTGCATTGGCGCTGCCTCCGGCACGCATGCTGAGCTTGTTGACTTCATTAACTTTGCCTCCAACTTTCACCCTGCCCTCAAATTTACCTGGTCCATTTCCGACACCTCCCTCCCCTTTCTTGATCTTTCTGTCTCCATCTCTGGAGACTGCTTATCTACTGAAATCTACTATAAGCCTACAGACTCTCACAGCTACCTGGACTATTCCTCTTCCCACCTGCCTCTTGCAAAAATGCTATCCCCTTCTCACAATTCCTCTGTCTCCACCGCATCTGCTCTCAGGATGAGGCTTTTCATTCCAGGACGAAGGAGATGTCTTCCTTTTTTAAACAAAGGGGCTTCCCTTCTTCCACCATCTGCTCTCAAACACATCTCTCCCATTTCCCCCACATCTGCGCTCACCCCATCCGCCCACCACCCCACTTGGGATAGGGTTCCCCTTGTCCTCACCTACCACCCCACCAGCCTCCAGGTCCAATATATAATTCTCCGTAACTTCCGCCACCTCCAACCAGATCCCACTACCAAGCACATCTTTCCCTCCCCCCCCCCCCAATGCTTTCCGCAGAGATTGCTCCCTACGCGACTCACTTGTCCACTCGTCACCCCCATCCCTTCCCACCGATCTCCCTCCTGGCACTTATCCTTGTAAGCGGAACAAGTGCTACACCTGCCCTTACACTTCTTCCCTCACCACCATTCAGGGCCCCAGACAGTCCTTCCAGGTGAGGCGACACTTCACCTGTGAGTCGGCTGGTGTGGTATACTGCGTCTGGTGCTCCCGGTGTGGCCTTTTATATATTGGTGAGACCCGACGCAGACTGCGAGACCGTTTCGCTGAACACCTACGCTCGGTCCGCTAGAGAAAGCAGGATCTCCCAGTGGCCACACATTTTAATTCCACGTCCCATTCCCATTCTGATATGTCTATCCATGGCCTCCTCTACTGTCAAGATGAAGCCACACTCAGGTTGGAGGAACAACACCTTATATACCGACTGGGTAGCCCCCACCTGATGGCATGAACACTGACTTCTCTAACTTCCGTTAATGCCCCTCCTCCCCTTCATACCCCATCCCTGACAATATTTAGTTGTTTGTTTTTTTTCTCTCTCTCTGCCCAGCACTCTGCCTGTTGTCCATCTCCCTCTGGTGCTCCCCCACCCTTCTTTCTCCCATCCCATGATCCTTTCCCTTCTCCAGCTCTGTATCACTTTCGCCAATCACCTTTCCAGCTCTTAGCTTTATCCCACCACCTCCGGTCTTCTATCATTTTGCATTTCCCCCTCCCCCCACTACTTTCAAATCTCTTGGTATCTTTCCTTTCAGTTAGTCCTGACGAAGGGTCTCAGCCCGAAACGTTGACAGTGCTTCTTCCTATAGATGCTGCCTGGCCTGCTCTGTTCCACCAGCATTTTGTGTGTGTTGTTTGAATTTCCAGCAACTGCAGATTTCCTCGTGTTTGCCCTTTCAATATTCGATAGGTTTCAATGAGATTCCACCCCCCCCCCATTTTTCTAAATTCCAGTGAGTACAGACCCAAAGCTGCCAAATGCTCCTCGTATGTTAACCTCTTCATTCTTGGAATCATCCTCATGAAACTCCTCTGGACTCTCTCCAATGACAACACATCCTTTCTGAGATATGGGCACAAAATTGCTGACAAGTGTGGTCTGACTAGTGTCTTATAAAGCCTCAGCATCATTTCCTTGCTTTTATGTTCTATTCCCCTTGAAATAAATACCAACATTGCATTTGCCTTCATTACCACAGACTCAACCTGCAAATTAACTTTCTGGGAGTCTTGCACAAGGACTCCCAAGTCCCTCTGTACCTCTGATGATTGAACCTTCTCCCCATTTAGATAACAGTCTGCACAATTGTTTCTTTTATCAAAATGCATTATCATTCATTTCCCAAAATCATTTTGTCTACTATATATCCCGGACTTTCCTACCCAACAGCATTGTGAGAGCACCTTCACTAGAAGGACTACAATAGCTCAGCACTAGCTTCAAGGGCAGTTAGCTGCCAATGTTGAGTTCCCAAAAATGAATAAACCAAAAATATTCAGACTACATTTGAAATAGTGACATCAACTGTACAACACATGCCAATATAATCACAGCAATGTGTCCATCAGCTTCAATGCAGAGCACATCTTTTGCACAAAAGGTCACTATGCAATTCAGAGGTTCGTGTTATGGAAAGAATACCAGTTCAAATACTATAATTAAAATTCTGGAAAGAAAAATTCAATGGATAAGAGTAATATTGAAACAGGGCATTAGAGGAGAATGGAATGAAGCTTCATGTTGAAATTTGATGTCATTTCGATATTCTACTTCTTAAAATAAGGAAATAGAGACAAAAACTATTAGACTAATGAAGGGCTAAATTAGAATGGATTTTCCAACAGTTATTTCAAAATGAATTGCCCCAACATAAACTATTGATAGGGAAATTATTTGAACAAGGAAACAAATCTAACAGTTTAAAAAAATTAGTTTATATTTAAATTGATTAGTAAACTTATGTTACCAGTGTAAATGTTATCATATCCATGTAATCAATATTAAGATTGTTTTGCACAGAGATTATCTTTGACTGGTTACCTTATTTTTGTATCCTCCAGCAAGTCATAGGTGTTTACATTGTACAATGCAAAATTTGCGAGAGGGCTTCAGAAAGATCCCTCCAAAGCATTCATGCCATGCCTGAGAGCAGCAGGCAGACTAAAAGATGTTGCATCATTTACTGTTAGCTACAACCTAAAGGACTGGTTTTCACTATTTGATCAGATTTTCAATCTCCCTCCTATATGCCGATTTGTCACCATCTTTGATTCAGCATATGATAGTGGTGTCATCAGCAAACTTGACTATGGCACTGTAGCTGTGCTTAGCCACACAGTCGTATGTGTAAAATGAGTAGAGCAGGGGGGCTGAGCATACAGCCTCGTAGTAGTGCATTTGTGCTGATTGAGATTGCAGAGGAGATGCTGTTGTCAACCTGTATTGACTAGTGACAGCAAGTGAGAGAATCAAGGATTCAATTGCACAAAGAGGTATCGAGGCCAAGGTCTTTAAACTTATTGATTAGTTTTGAGGGGATGAGCATATTGAATGCTGAGCTGTAGTCACTAAAGAGATGTATGCATCTTTGCTGTTGAGATGTTCCAGGGTTGAGTGAAGAGCCAATGAAATGACATCTGCTGTGGACCGGTTGTGCCAGTAGGTAAATTGGACCAGGTCTAAGTTGTTTTTCAGGGAGGAGTTGATATGTTTCATCACCAACATCTCAAAACACTTCACTGAGTATCACAGGTCACCCCATGCACAGAAAATATGTTAATAATTTCTCCACACTATTTTAACTAAGATACCTCAATATTATTGAAATCTCAGAGAGCAACCCCCTCCAACCCATATAAGAGGGGTGACACTCCAGGCTAGGAACTGCTAATCTGGACTGTTATCTCTGAAACTTTCATTGTTTCCCCATAGCAGGTCATGCTCTTGAAATTCCTCATGGTTCTAACAGCTTCAAAGAATGCCTCTCTATGCACTTTCCTCCATTTTTCCTGCAAACTCATTTCATCTTTAAGTCTACATCTTTTAAAGAAACAACCATATGTAATTTTGTTTTCCTTGCATTAGTTGATGCCATCAACCATTCCTATTCTTTAGGTTCCGAGGACTTTTCTAATCTGGCAGCTTGGCACCTCTCTTCAAAAAACAAAAAGCTAACCAATGTCCCTTGCATTCCCACACCCCAGTTTCCTCTCAAATCCCTTGGAAGCGTTGTAAAATCACAAACCTCTGCCAATCATATCTGAAATGTCTTGCTTTAATACCGGATGGGAGGAGAGTAAATAAGTCCATGGTTAGGGTGAGATGCACCCTTGATTATGCTTTTTGCCCTGCCCAGTCAGCGGTTATGGTAGATAAATAGTCACTCAATAGTGGGCAATTGGGTGCCGATAATCTGCTGGGCAATTTTCACCACCCGCTGGAGTGTTTTGCGGTCCAATATGGGACTGAGATGCAGTTGGTGAGTATGCTCTCAATGGTACAACAGTAAAAGTCCATCAGTATCCTGGGACAGAGGTGAGCTTTCTTGATGCTCCTCAGGAAATAAAGGTGCTTGTCTCACTGCTCCTTTTTCACCTCTTTATACCAGCTACCTTTCTTACACTCTGTTCTGACAGAATCTTGACCTGCTTAATTTCTCTAGCATTTCGTTTTTGATGTTAACAAACAAACAAGGAATTTTGCTTGCTGTTTTGTGAAACAGGCTGAACAGAATTTATGACCAAGGGAAAAACAACTCTTCTGCATAGACATCATATTACAATGTATCGGAAATTTTTGGGACGCAGACTTTCATCTTCCATGACGTGCACTTAACATATGAGGCAAACTGAAATGCAGAATTTTTTTTGTGTGTCTTCCTCCTGAAAAAAATACAATAGTGTGTATTTTTTGGCAGGAAAGAACCAGAAGACCGATGACAAACTATGGATAATGATGCTTTTTAACTTCTGAGAGGTTTTCAAAAACAAAATGTTCAATTACAGGAAGTACAACATTTCCTTCTTGCACATTTATCACAAGATTGGAAATTTAGTTTTAACTGGAAAATAAAAATCACAGTTTCTGCATTCTTCCCATATTTCAGAATTTTTGTCAATGAAAATCATATCCATTGGTATCTAGTGAAACCAAATTGCATTAATCACCTCCCTGCCTTTTGCTATCGCCACTCTTCCCTCCTTCATCTGCCTATCGCCCTTCATCTGGATCTACCTATCACAACGGGAACAACAGCATCTGGCAAACTGCAAGAACATCAAACCCCAACTCCCCCCGCACAGAAAAAAACATACAAATTGCGCCAAATTTAAATCACTCCGTGAGAATATCAAACCCAAACCACCTCCCACCCCCAACAGCTCAGATGGCAACAAGAAAGAATGGGTGGAAACACAGAATATGAAAGATATAAAACCAAAAAAGAGACCAGTCCAGTCCATAAATTGAAGAACTTCAGTAATATCCTCTGGCAGTCTGAAGGAGAGGGAGACCACTCAAATAGAGGCAGAGCAGGGAGGGTGATAGGAGGTCACACACAGACACCTTTCCAGCAACAGCGATAGATAGTATGTTTCTTGCGGTAATGTGCAGAGCAGTTGGCATATCAAGCAGTTATGCATCCAGATAGGTATGCTGTCTATGGTGCATTGCTAAAACTTGATAAGGGTCAACAGAGACCAGCCAAATTTCTTTACCCCTGCCCATAACTTGACAGATAGACCTCAGTATGTGCGGTTGGGAGACTGTAGGTCTGACACGGTGGTCAGCAGCACAGGAGCGCCGCAGGGAACCGTACTCTCTCCGGTCCTGTTCACCCTGTACACATCAGACTTCCAATATAACTCGGAGTCCTGCCATGTGCAGAAGTTCGCTGATGACACGGCCATAGTGGGGTGTGTCAGGAATGGACAGGAGGAGGAGTATAGGAAACTGATACAGGACTTTGTGATATGGTGCAACTCAAACTACCTGCGTCTCAATATCACCAAGACCAAGGAGATGGTGGTGGACTTTAGGAGATCTAGGCCTCATATGGAGCCAGTGATCATTAATGGAGAATGTGTGGAGCAGGTTAAGACCTACAAGTATCTGGGAGTACAGTTAGACGAAAAGCTAGACTGGACTGCCAACACAGATGCCTTGTGCAGGAAGGCACAGAGTTGACTGTACTTCCTTAGAAGGTTGGCGTCATTCAATGTCTGTAGTGAGATGCTGAAGATGTTCTATAGGTCAGTTGTGGAGAGCGCCCTCTTCTTTGTGGTGGCGTGTTGGGGAGGAAGCATTAAGAAGAGGGACGCCTCACGTCTTAATAAGCTGGTAAGGAAGGCGGGCTCTGTCGTGGGCAAAGTACTGGAGAGTTTAACATCGGTAGCTGAGCGAAGGGCGCTGAGTAGGCTACGGTCAATTATGGATAACTCTGAACATCCTCTACATAGCACCATCCAGAGACAGAGAAGCAGTTTCAGCGACAGGTTACTATCGATGCAATGCTCCTCAGACAGGATGAAGAGGTCAATACTCCCCAATGCCATTAGGCTTTACAATTCTACCGCCAGGACTTAAGAACTTTTTAAAAGCTATTATTAATGCTTTTTGAGATAGTGATTTAGATGCATATCATATTTTTTTTTACTGAGTTAAGTATTGTATGTAATTAGTTTTGCTACAACAAGTGTATGGGACATTGGAAAAAAGTTGAATTTCCCCATGGGGATGAATAAAGTATCTATCTATCTATCTATCATAACATGGACTCCTTCAAACTTTCTTGCTGTCTCCATAAAGCAGCCAACATAATCTAAGATCCCCCTCCCATCAATCAGGCAGAAGATACAAAAGATACTGAAAGCATGTACCACAAGGCTTAAGGACAGCTTTTACCCGACTGTTATAAGACCGCTAAATGGTTCCCTTGTACAATAAGATGGACTCTGGATCTTACACCTTAATGTCTACATGTACTTTTTCTGTACTGTGATACTTTATTCTGCACTATTATTGTTGTACCTTGTTCTGCCTCAATGTACTGTTGTAATGAATTGCTCTTTCTGCACTGTGTGCAAGACCAGTTTTTTGACTATACCTCAGTACATGTGACAATAAACTAATTTACCAGGAACCCACTTTAACTTAATGCTAAGTGTAGCACTTTTCCATAAACAGCTCTTTCCCCAGCAAGGGTAATTCAGAAGAGCTGCAGACATTATCTTCCATGCATGGAACACTACATATATTTTTAACCAATTGAAAATGTATTTTATAAACATTGCATGTATGCTGGGTCAAGCTGAGAGCAAAAGCAAAAAAGTGAATTCCATTTTAAGAGTCACAAAGATATTCCACATGAAGGTTGCCAAGAAAATAAAATGAGGAAACATCTGTTGGCTTACATTTCTACTTGATCAACAATGGAATAAACTAACAGCTGACTAACTGGATATACTGATACTCAGTGGAGCAATTTTGTCAGCTTTGAGTTTGTGTTAGGAGTGCTTTCATATTTTCATTCCCAGCCATCAATCCAACAACTTTACATTCCACATTTTAACCTTTCCTTCCCACCAACACCACCCCTCCCCCACCATTTAGCCCCAATCAACATTCTCTTACTTAGACAATGAGTTCTTAACTAGATCAACAATGAAGAATTAATTAGATTGAGGTGATGTTTAAAGATCACGATATGCTTCAGAACCTGGACTAGTTAATGCAGGCATCTCAAGACACTGGAAGGGTATCAAGACCAATTCTGCAAAACCTTCCAAATTCATATGATTAAATGAATCAGTGGCAACATGCACTCCAGGCCAATACCAATATTGTTACAAGAAGAGGTTTAAATGAAAAAAGGAAAAATTCAGATGGTCATGGTCTACAATACTCTAGAGTCAGCAAGGATGTTGCAATCACTGAAAAAAGATGCAGTATCCTCAGCAACTTTAGGGAATCCACTCCCAAGTCATTTGAGGTGCCTGGAACAACATTGAGAGTCTGAATCTATGTATGTGGAGCACACAGTGCACATGTAACAATAACATCTTATCTTTAGAAGCACTGAATAAATAGCTAAAGAAGCGCACCATCCTGAAATTGAAATTAAGTATTCTTTAATTATAGGTAAATAGGTGGTTTGTATTAAGGAGATGTGCAAGAGAAACATGTGGATTGCTGCTCTTTAATGCCCATGTATCAGTGCACTCAATGAAATCATTACTTTGTTGATTTAATTGACATGGTTTGTGCATCATAAAATTGCAGCCCATGTCCTAAGGTAGTGTGACAATGATCCTATCAGGTGTTACTGCCAACTGGGAGCTTAGAACTAAAAAGAAACATAGGAATGAAGGTGATGGTAACATGTTAACTTAATTTCCATCTTTTTCTCTCAAGTTCGTTATTCCAAGTGAAGAGTATACATAGTAGATAGCCAATATTCCTTAATTCCAGTCCTCCAAAGGAAACATTTGCTGGATAAATCCGATTGGGGAAAAATATCTTTATAACAATGATCAATGCTCAAAAATTAACAGTGAAAACGTATATAGAATTTATCTCACTAGATTTTCTACACCACATGCTCTAACCTATAATATGAATTTGGCAAAATAATTCTAACATGAAAACTATACTAACTGATGTAATAATGGGGTTAAACTACAAATATATAGATCTGAGAGCATTTAATGAACTATGGAAGTATTCAAATTGCAGAGAAAGATAGCTGTGGAATTCCATTTAGTAACCTTCTTCACAATAATACTAAATAAATTTCATTTCTTAGCCATCAATGCAACTGGTAAATAGGATTTAAAGTTCATTTAATGAGCCTAGAATTAGCACAAATATCATTAAGTAGTCAAAATTATAATACAGAAAACAATAACAGCTGCTTTCCACAAAGCAGGAGCACTTTTCTCAGTTCTGATGAAGGATCCCAGAAATGTTAATTGGTTCTTTTTCCACAGATGCTGCCCAACCTGCTGAGGACTTTCCAGCACTTTCTGCTTTTATGCCAGAAGAACATAATATAAAGGAGCAGAATTAGGCCATTTGGCCCATTGAGTCTGCGCTGCACTTCATCATGAATTTTCCTCTCAGCCGTAATCTCCTGCCTTCTTCCCCATATCCCTTCATGCCTGATCAATCAAGAAGCTATCAACCTCAGCCTTCAATATACATAAGGACTTTGCTTCCACAGCTGCCTATGGCAAAGAATTCCAGAAAGAAATTCCTCCTCATCTCCATTCTAAAAGTCCTGCTTGGTGGCGCAATAATATCAGTGCCGGACTCCGGAGCGAAGGTTCCCGAGTTCGAATCCAGATCGGGTTGAGTGTCGAGCTAGCAACTCGGCCTCATAAAAACGAGAACAGCTTGCTACGGAAACACTGTCATGACGGTGCCCCGATAACTCCACTGCCAAGTTAAAGGTTCAGTTTCAGCACATCCTTTCAAAGATAAGAGGCCCAAACCTGCTCATAGTACTCCAAATGAGACCTCACCTGTGCTTTACAAAGTTTCAACATTACATCCTTGCTTTTATATTCTAGTCCTCTTGAAATAATTGCATTTGCCATCCTCGCAGATTCAACCTGCGAATTAACTTTTAGGGAATCCTGCACAAGTAATTCCAAGTCCCTTTGCACTTAGTTTTTTTTTGTATTTTCTCTCCAATTAGAAAATAGACAATGCTTTTCTGTGCCCTCTTTTTGGCTGTTACGTTAGCTTTGTTGGCATGGTTGTCTCATTTTTCCTTTAGAATACTTCTTTCGCTTTAGGATGTATATATCCTGTGCTTTCTGAAATTGCTTCCAGAAATTCCAGCTTTTATTGCTCTGCCATCATCCCTGCCAGTATTCTTTTTGAATCAATACTGGCCAACTCCTCTCTCATGCCTCTGTAATTCCCTTTGCTCCACTGTAATATTGATACATTTGACTTCAGCTTCTCCTGCATAAATTTCAGGGTAAATTCGATCATATTATGATCACCTTCCCCTAAGGTTCTTTTACCTTAAGCTCTCTAATCAATTCCAGTTAATTGCACAACACCCAATCCTGAAAGGCTGATTTTCAAGTGGGCTCGACCTCGAGCAGCTCTAAAAAGCCATCTTGAAGGCTCTCCAGAAATTCCCCCTCCTGGAATCCAGCACCAACCAGATTTTCCCAATCTACCTGCATGTTGAAGTCCCCCATGACTATTGTAACAATGTTCTTTTGGCATGCATTTTCTATCTCCTGTGGTAATTTGTCAGCCACATCCTTATTACAGTCTGGAGGGGTTTGTATTCAACTCCCATCAGGGTCTTTTTACCCTTGCAGCTCCTTAGCTCTATCCACAATGATTCAATAACTTCTGACCCTATGTCACCTCTTTCTAATGATCTGATTTCGTATTTTACCAACAGAGCAACATCACCCACTCTGCCCTCCTGCCTATCCTTTCAACACAATGTGTATCCTTGAACATTAAGCTCCCAGTAATAATCTTACAGCCACAATTCAGTGATGCCTACAACATCACACCTGCGAATATGCAACTGTGCTGCAAGTTCATCTAACTGATTCCGTATACTATGCAAATACAACACCTTCAGTTGTATTCACTTTGATTTTGTCTGTCTTTTGTATTGAAACTCATCCTGTTGACTATAATTTTGCCCTATCAACAGCCTCTCCTCACTACATACTGCCTCTGTTTGTAAATCAGCTACCCCATCTTCAGCACTATTATCTGCCATTTGCACGACTTTTCGTGCATGGAAATATAGACAACTCAGGACATTAGTCCCACCACGCTCAACCTTTTGATTCCTAAATTTGTCCAAGGTCTTACCAAAATTTGCCTCCACAATCTCTCCACCAATTGTTCTGGCACTCAGGTTCCATCCCCCTGTAACTCTAGTTTAAACCCCACCAGGCAGCATTATCCTGATATGATATTAGCCCCCTTCCAGTTCGGGTGCAAACCATCCCTTCTGTACAGGTCCCACCTTCCCTGGGAAAGAGCCCAATGATCCAAAAATCTTATGCCCTCCCTCCTTCACCAAGTCCTTAGCCACATATTAAACTGTACAATCTTCCTCGTTCTAGCCTCACTAGCACGTATCATATGTAGCAATCCTGAGATCAGAACCCTGGAGGTCCTGCCTTTAAACTTAGTATCTCACTTCCTGAACTCCCTATGCAGAACCTCATCACTCATTCTATCCATATCATTGGCACCCACATGGACCATGACTTCTGGCTATTCACCCTCCCACTTAAGAATGCTGAAAACTCAATCCGAGATATCCTGGATCCTGATACCTGGGAGGCAACATATCATCCAGGATATCAACATCTCGTCCACGGAACATCCTGTCCGTTCCCCTAACTAATGAATTCCCGATCACCACTGCATGCCTCTTCCCCCACTTCCCTTCTGAGTATCAGAGGCAAACATTGCCAGAGACCCAACCACTGTGTCCCTCCTCTGTTAGGTCATCCCCACCCCCCTCCCCAGAGGGGTACTCTGCACTGGCTCCTTAACCCCTTTCCCCTTCCTGTCACCCAATTTCCAGTGTTCTGCACCTTGGGTGTAATTAACTCTCAATATGTCCTAAAAACCCCCTCTTCAGCCCCCCAAATGATCCAGGGTTCATCCATTTCCAGCTTCAACTCCATAATGTGGTATGTTAGAAGCTGCAGCTGGATGTATTTCTCGCAGATATAGTCGTCAGGGATACTGGAGGTCTCCCTGCCTTCCCACATCCCATAAGGAGCATTTCACTATCCTGCCTGTCATCCCTACTGTCCACAGCTGAGCAGATATAAAGGGAATGAAATAACATGCTTTTCTTTCCTTTGCTTTCTCTGATTGAAGCCTCTCTTTGCTGAAGCCTTGAAGAGCTAACGCCTCAAGATCATTACTCTGACTCAGTCCACTCCAACAACGGCCGCTGTACTTGCCCATGCCTTCCTTTAATTTGTTCTTACTAATCAATCCCCAATGCTGATTAGTCACTGCTGCTGCTGACCTGATTGAAGTCCTGTCCTCTCCAAACGTCTGATGCCTGGATTGGCTGCTTGTCAAAGTTCTATATTTGAGTCCTTCTTGAAATGAATGCTAACATTGCCTTTGCCTTTCTTACCACAGACTCAACCTGCAAATGAACCTTTAGGGAATTCTGCACCAAGGACTCCCAAGCTTCTCTTTCTCAAATTTCAGCGTGAATTCAATCATATTATAATTACCTACCCCTAAGGCTTCCTTTACCTTAAGCTCTCTAATCAATTCCAGTTTATTGCACAACACCCAACAGCTGATCCCCTAGTGGGCTCAACCACAAGCTGCTCTAAAAAGCCATCTCATAGGCATTCTAGAAATTCCAACCTGATTTTCCCAATCTACCTGCATGTTGAAATCCCCTACTGACTATTGTAACATTGCCCCTTTAGCATGCATTTTCTATCTCCCGTTGCAAGTTGTAGACCACATCCTTACTACAGTTTGGTGGCCTGCATATAACTCCCATCAGGGTCTTTTTACCCTTGCAGTTCCATAGCTTTATCTACAATGATTCAACACCTTCTGATCCCAAGTCACCTCTTTCTAATGATTTGATTTCATTTTTTAATTAACAGAGCAATGCCACCCACTCTGCATTCCTGCCTATCCTTTCGATACAATGTGTATCCTTGGACACTAAGCTTCCAACTATAATCTTCTTTCAATCATGATTCAGTGAAGCCTACAACATCATACCTAGCAATCTGTAACTGCTGGAAACTCATCCATCTTATTCCGTATACTACGCACATTCAAATATAATACCTTCAGTCCTGTATTCACCCTTTTCGATTCTATCCACCTTTCATGTTGCAACTCATCCAGGTGACTGCAATTTTGCCCTATCATCAGCTTCTTCTTGCAAGGAGTCTCACAACATATTACCTCTGTTTGTAAACCAAGTACATCTTCAGCACTCCTGTTCCCATCCCCCTGCAAAAATTAGTTTAACACCACCCAAACAGCTCTAGCCAACCTGCCCACAAGGATACAGGGACCCCCTTACGTTCAGGTGTAACCCATCCCTTTTGTACATGTTGTACCTCCCCAGAAGGTGCCATTTTGCACAAAACATGATCCAACAAACAGCAACATTTTTAGAACAGTTGTTTAGAACTGTTCACCCAAACAGGAGAAAATTGTTGGCCAGGATCCCAAAAAGCTTTTCTGGAAATTGTCATGACATTTTTTATGCACACCTGAGACAGGAGAGGGGTCAGCAATTTAACATCTTTGCTGACAGACTCATCCAAGACTGTTGCAATCACTTAATAGAGCAGAAATGGCATCCTCAATGCTTAAGTATCCATTTTGAAGTTCAATTCTATATCCTTCTAACCCAAAACAAAGACTAACACCACTAACCATAACTTCCATTCAATAATAGAAAAATGTGCTCTTGTTATGAAATGGTGTTTTAATTAAGTTCACCTTTACACAGAGACAAATCAGCAGTCAAATATCCCCCATACAAAAAAACAGCATTTTTAAATGATTAGTCTCCCAACTCCCTTCAGCACGGAAGGTTCATGCCGAAATGTTCATGCTTGTCTGTAGCTGTGATTTAATATTGAATTTCTTATTTAAACCATGGATCAAACATATGAAATCCACAACTGAAAAGAAAACATCCACCTCAAAAGGTACTCTAAAAGCTTAGTTATCCTCAAGCATCTGCAAAAGTAACAAACTCACCTGCGGCAATTCCCATTCAGATTTGGATCCATCAGCACGATAATAATATGGCCGACCTTGATCATCAATATGTTTCATCCACTGTAAACAAAAACATGCTCACATATGCTTGTATATCTGTTCATGGGATTCATCACAGCCTAATTGTTACATCATATACATAATGTATCTGTAAGATTACCATACCAAAACCTTAATACAAACTCTTAATGGCTGACTGAAAACACTAAAATAGAGACAAGTGAAATCATATTATATAAACAAAATCATTATATTTAAAAATATCTGTTATCAGGCCAACAAATAAGTTCAATTTCTTTCAATTGCCAAGCTAAAAAGTGTACAGCTCTTTATACCAAATAGCAGTGCATTGTAAGTTTTTGTCCTTTAAAATGGATCTTTGTTTTACTGAAAATAGGATAAATAAGCATTCAGACTGATTGATTGACAGAATGTCCCCATCTACTTACATCCATTCTAGCAGTCTATTAATTACCATGAACAGGAAATGGAAATTTGTCAGAAATAGTTAATCATAGCCACTGAAATTTTTAATGCATGTATGTCCATCATTATAATTTACATCAGTAGAAAGAGCTGTACAAATGAAAAGTAAGCAGGTGCACAGCAAATCAACAAGAAGAAAAAAATCAAAGTACCTTTTCATTAGTATATTCATTAACATACAAAGTTTGGCCACGATCATCCAATTCTTCAGACCACCCACGTGGTGGCAAATCAAACTGATTATCAGAATGGCTTGAGTAAAAGCTGCGACAGTTCTCTTCCGTGATGTGATACTGGAAGCATTTAGAGAAGTAACATGTTGTGCTTTATGTGTCTGATTATGTAAGCTTCAGGCATTTGAGAATGCTGTTACTGAAAAAATACAGAAGTAGATGCAGGTTTCCCTTTGACAGAAAACATCCCCTTAATTTAATGTCAAAATAAATGCAAAGCAAATTTCTGAGTCCTGCCACCATTACCTGGAATCATAACAATTATTTGATTTTTTTCCAGAAAGCAGCTGAGATCCTTTAAATCAATCTACCAGTAATAGTAGTAGTGCCATTTTATACCCCTATCTTGCCCAGCCATTTTGGTCTGATTTGTCACTTTATCTCTGGTGACAACTTTTAATTTCTCATTTTCATGCCTGAATCTACAGCTTCATTGTCACACCCTTGCCTTCATTTATCTACACCTATAGCCACTTAAACATTCTCTTCGTCAGCCATAGCTTCATCTACCTCAGTCATCCTTGTTTTATCTCTGTCCTCCTCTGTCTTTCTAAAACATTCCTGAAAATTCAATTATACAGTCATGCCAGTTATCTTTTGAGTTTGTGGCCTTTTAAGAGTCCAGGAATATTCCATGTTAAAACAGGGAATATTCCAGGACTATGGGAGCCAGAGTGCCAGAAATCAGTCAGGAATCAAAAGGTTGAGCATGGTGTGAATAATGTTCTGCGCCGTGTATATTTCAATGCAAGAAGTATTGTAAGAAAGGGAGATGAGCTCAGGGCATGGGTCAATATTTGGAATTATGATACAGGTGTCCTCCATTTTTTGAATGTTCGCTTTACGACAACTCGCTGTTACAAAAGACCTACATTAGTACCGGTTTTCGCTAACCAAAGAGGATTTTCACTTTTACGAAACAAAGACGCCCGCTTTATACATGTGTTTACCCCGAGAAAGACTACAATGACTGTGAAGCCTTATGCGGGCAGCTGTTTGCTCATGTGCGTACGTATGCGTGTACGTGCGTAGGCATGTACGTGCACATGCGTGTACGTGCCGATTTTTTTCCCTCCAAATCAATTTTGGCTTGCTGTCTTCCCGATATTGATAAGTGAAACTACACCGTACCTACAATATTTCTACTTTATATAGGGTGTATATTTATCATGTCATTCCTGCTTTTAGTATATGTTATTGTTATTTTAGGTTTTATGTGTTATTTGGTATGATTTGGTAGGTTATTTTTTGGGTCTGGGAACGCTCAAAATTTTTCCCCATATAAATTAATGGTAATTGCTTCTTCGCTTTATGACATTTCAGTTTACAAACAGTTTCATAGGAACGCTCTACCTTTGGATTGCGGGGAAAACCTGTATTGCAGCCATTAGTGAGACTTGGTTGGAGGAGCAGCAGGACTGGCAGTTCAATATTCCAAGGCTCCATTGTTTTAGACATGACAGAGCAGGAGGGATCAAAGGGATAACTAGTTAGGGAAAATGTCATGGCAGTGCTCAGTCACAACAGTGAAGAACTCATCTAGTGAGTCTTTATGGGTGGAACTGAGGAATAGGAAAGTTGAGATCTCAAGGAGGCGCTCATGGCATGAGGCACACTTAGGCTTTGCTCCATTCCTTTATACCCGTAATCACCCTTAAATGCCTTACTTATACCTACACTAAAGGGGTTTATATTGCAGATATATTCTTTGAGCCTTGATTTTAGTTCGCTGGAAATGTATACTATAGCACGAGAAGCTAAAGACAGGAAAGACTTTAACTGCAATGGCAAAAACAATGGTGACGCTAAACCACCATTTCAGCAAGTCCCTCTAACTCTGGATGCAATTTCGAAACTTCTAGATGAGAAACTAGTTGAAAAACTAGATGCAAAACTCAGCCAAAAAATTCTCCTCACTTGAAGGAATTTTAAAGATGGTTGAAGACAGTATCAAATCGTATAGATGTGAATTTGAACAACAACAAACAAGAATTTCAGAACTCGATGAAGCCACTTGGAGTGATCGTAAAACTGAAACTTCGGAACAAAAGTTATCTTCAACCTCTCAAGGGTTGGAACGTTACAAATCCAAAATTATCAATCTCGAAAGATTGAAATGTTGAAAGATTGGAGCGACTGGGCTTGTATACACTGGAATTTAGAAGGATGAGAGGGGATCTGATTGAAACATATAAGATTATTAAGGGATTGGACACACTGGAGGCAGGAAGCATGTTCCCGCTGATGGGTGAGTCCAGAACTAGAGACCACAGTTTAAGAATAAGGGGTAGGCCATTTAGAACAGAGATGCGGAAAAACTTTTTCACCCAGAGAGTGGTGGATATGTGGAATGCTCTGCCCCAGAAGGCAGTGGAGGCCAAGTCTCTGGATGCATTCAAGAGAGAGTTAGATAGAGCTCTTATAGATAGCGGGGTCAAGGGATATGGGGAGAGGGCAGGAACGGGATATTGACTGTGTATGATCAGCCATGATCACAGTGAATGGTGGTGCTAGCTAGAAGGGCCGAATGGCCTACTCCTGCACCTACTGTCTATTGAAAATTGATCTCGGAGACAGAACCAGCAGATAATCGGACCTCCTGAAGATGATCGTCTGATTTGATTTGCCCAGCAGAAGGATATGTTCAACTTTCAAAGTCTCAAGTTTTGCATCGTTGAAGATTTCAGTCCTGAAGTTTTAAGGGACGGATGTCTTTTAAATCCATACTGTCAGAGTTTCATCGAAAAGGTTTTAAGCAAGCCTTGTTGTTTCCAGCGTGTTTGAGAGTTGTCCTTCCCAATAATTCTGATTGTTTAAATCTCCAATTAGAGCCCAAAATTTCCTCAAGGTGCAGCGTGCTGTTCCATTTTTCATCATCTGTTTTTATTTGTCTGTTTTTAAGTTAATAATTAGCTTATAGACCTGGAACTTCGTAATTTGAGAGTCTTTGTTTTCGATCGGTAGCGTAGGTATTTTTTGTTTGTCTAGGTAAACGCTTTTTCTTTTTCTGTGATTTTGCTCTTTTTATTACTAATCATTTGATTTTGAAAGTAATTAACTAAAGGATTTGATGTTTGACTATTTGGTTTCTCTATAATTTTTATGGGGAAGTTTTCAGTTTTTTTTAGGTTTTCTTTCTTTTCAAGATGTCGTTCCACTTTCTTCTTCACATAAGACCTTATTCTTTTGATACGTCATTTTCATTCGGTTGTGTTTGGAAACAACTGACAACGTGATTTGGTGCTTGTTTTTTCTCTCAAAATATTAGTACAACGGTACTATTAGATTAGAGAATATATTACCTCAAATTATCTCTGTTGACCAGACTGGGTTTATTACAAATCGTTATTCATCTTTTAATATTAGGAAATTAATTAATATAGTTTACACTCCTTCACCTAGAACTCCAGAGTGTGTCATCTCACTGGACGCCGAGAAAGCGTTTGATACAGTTGAATGGCCATATTTACTTAGTACACTTGAGAATTTTAATTTTAGTCCGAAATTTATATCTTGGATTAAATTGATATACTATACCCCTTTGACTTCAGTATTTACCAATAATCAAAGATCTCCCTTTTTTCCGTTGTTTCGTGGTACTAGGCAAGGCTGTCCTCTTGGCCCTTTATTATTTGATATTGCTTTGGAACCTTTAGCTATTGCAATTTGTGATTCACCCAACATTTTTGTTATTACCCGTGGGAATGGGACATACAAGCTATCACTATATGCAGATCATTTGTTACTATATATTTCCAATCTTGATAAATCCATTCCTGCAGTTTTATCTCTCCTTGCTCAGTTTAGTAGCTTTTCCGGCTACAAACTGTATCTTAATAAGAGTGAACTATTTCCATTAAACATGCAAATTCCAATTTGTAAACATTTACCATTTAAAGTGGTCACAGACAATTTTACTTATTTGGGTGTTAAATATACTAAGAAGCATAAGGATTTATTCAAGGTTAATTTTTTTTACCTTTAGTTGATCAGGTTAAACAATTGTTTACTAAATGGTCCCCATTGTCTTTATCACTGATTGGTTGAATCAATGCTATTAAGATGATCATTTTACCTAAATTTTTATATTTATTTCAAGCGCTACCAATTTTTATTTCTAAATCCTTTCTTGATATTGTTGACGATAAAATTTCTTCATATATATGGCAGAATAAAAATCCTAGGTTAAGTAAAAAATATTTATAGAAGTCTGAAAAGGACAGTGTTTTGGCATTGCCGAATTTAAGATTTTATTACTGGGCAATTAATATTAGATATTTAATACTTTGGACACAGGACGTGGATGTAATTCAAAGTCCACAATGGATAAACCTTGAATGTAAATCTGTACAAGGGTTCTCACTGGTTTCTATCTTAGGGACTTCACTTCCCTTTGCCCTTTCTAAATTGAGTAAACAAATGGTTAATCTAATAATTAAATATATATTACAAATATGGTTTCAATTTCGTAAATATTTTGACTTGAATAAGTTTATTCTTTCAAGCCCTATTAAATCTAATTTCTCTTTCCAACCCTGTTATGGATCAAGCCTTTTTGATATGGAAAACGAAGAGTATAATATGTTTTCGTGACTTATTCTTGGATAACTGTTTCGTGTCTTTTGAACAGTTGTCTGATAAATATAATTTACCTAGGTCACATTTTTTAGATACTTACAAATTAGAAATTTTCTGAATAATATGTTACAGACTTTTCCAAATTCATACCCAACTGATATCATGGAAAAAAATTTAGGTTTAAACCCTTATCAGAAGGGTTTAATAGCAACTATTTATGACATGATTATGAAAATACAGCCAGGTACATCAAATAAAATTAAGAATGAATGGGAAAAAGAACTTCAACCTTCCTTACCTACAGAGAAATGGGAGAAAATTTTTCAATTAGTTAACTCCTCCTCTATATGTGCTAAACATGCGCTGATACAATTCAAGGTGGTGCATAGGGCCCACATGTCTAAAGATAAGCTCGCTCATTTTTACTCCCACATACATCCGATCTGTGATAGATGCCATTCCGAAGTAGCCTCTTTGACTCATATGTTTTGGTCTTGCCCTTATTTGGAGAAATATTCGAAAGATTTTTTTGATATTATTTCAACTCTTTTGAATATTGATTCACATCCTCATCCTATTACCACAATTTTTGGCTTACCAATGGTAGAAAATAGTTATTTATCCTCTTCAGCTCGTTGGATGATTGTATTCGTTACATTAATGGCCAGAAGATCCATTTTATTGAATTGGAAAGAGATTAATCCTCCTACTACATTCCAGTGGTTTTCCCAAACTATATCTTGTTTAAATTTAGAAAAAAATCAGAAGTGTCATTTTTGACCCTTCGGTTAAATTCGAAGAAATTTGGAGACCATTTATTCAACACTTTCATATGATGTAACTTGACCTTTTCCGAATCCTTTTCATTATCCTTACATATTTGGATAGAGGAGCGGAGTTATTGACGTTATTGATTATATCTGTTGTAATATAATAGCCCAACTTTGTTTAGTTTAAGTTTGCTTAGTCTAGTTTTTTTTTCTTTGATTTCTAATTTTCTTTTTGGCATATTTTTTTCCATTATGTTATCTACATCAAGAGTTTGGGAGGCTTAATACATTTGTGTTATCTATAGTTTATACTTGTATATACTGTCTATTAACTATGTATTCCCAATCTCTCTGTATTACTATTGTTATTATGCCTATGTTTGAAAATTAATAAAAAGATTTAAAAAGGAAAGTTATGACCACCATTAATGTGGCTATATTATAGACCACCAACAGTCCACAGGATTTAGAGGAACAAATTTGTAGAAAGATTGCAGACTGTTGCAAGAAGCATAAGATTGGTATAGTAGGTGATTTTAACTTTCCACATATTGACTGGGACTCCCATACTGTAAAAAGACTAGATGAGTTTGCCAAATGTGTTCAGTAAAGTATCTTTAATTGGTACATTGTAGTCCAAATGACAGAGTATGCAAAATTTGATCTCCTATTAGGGAATGAGATTGCAGGTGACAGAAGTTTCTGTAAGGGTACACTTTGCATCTAGTGATCACAATATCATTAGTTTCAAGATAAGTATGGAAAAGGTCTGGTCAGTGGCTTGAGATTCTAAATTGGAGAAAGATCAATTTTGATGTCGCCATAAAGAATCTGGCAAATGCTGACTGGGACAGGCTATCTTCTGGCAAATGTGTACTTAGTAAGTGTGAGGCTTTCAGCAGTGAAATTTTGAGAGTACAAAGCTTGAATGTGCTTGTGAGAACAAAATATAGAGATAACAGGCTTAGGAACCTTGGTTTTCAAGAGATATTGAGTCAGTGAAGAAAAAAAAGTGTATAGCAGGTATATGTAGGTAGGAACAAATGAGGTACATATGGAGTAGAAGAAATGCAAAAGAACCCTTAAAAAATAAATCAAGAGGGCTAAAAGAAGGTATGAAGTTGCTCTAGCAGACAACGTGAAGAAAAATCCTAAGGGATTCTACAGATGTTTTAAGAGCAATAGAATTGCAAGTGACAAAATTGGTTCTCTGGAAGATCGGAATGGTAATCTGTGTGCAAAGCCACGAGATCAGGAACAGGCAGCAAGTGCAGAAATTGCAGGGGCCCTAGCAGAGATATTTACATCATCCTTGGTGACAGATGAGGTACCAGAGAAGAGGGAGGACAGCTAATATTGTTCCATTGTTCAAGAAAGGCTCTAAAAATATACCAGGAAATTATAGGCTGCTGAGCCTGACATCACTACTGGGAGATTTATTAGAAAGTATTCTAAGGGACCGGATATACAAGTATTTGGATAGATGACTATTAGGAATAGTCAGCATGGCTTTGTGCATGGTAGATCGCATTTAACCAATCTGAGAGTTTTTTGAGGAAGTTACCAGGAAAATTGATGAAGACAAGCCAGTGAATGGTATCTATATGGACTTTAGTAAAGCATCTGACAAGATCCCACATGGGATGTTGGTTAAAAAGGTTCAATCGCTTAGCATTCAAGATGAAGCAGTAAATTGGATTAGACATTAGCTCTGTGGGAGAAGACAGAGAGTGGTAGTAGATGTTTGCCTTTCTGACTGAAGGCCTGACTGGTAGAGTGCTGCAGCGATTGAAGCTGGATCTGTTGTTGTTTGTCATCTATATCAATGATCTGGACGATAATGTCAATAACTGGATCAGCAAATTTATAGATGACACCAAGATGGGAGTAGTGGACAGCAAGGAAGACTATCAGAGCTTGCAACATGATCTGGATATCAGCTGGAAAAATGGACTGAAAAATGGAAGATGGAATTTAATGCAGACAAGTGCGAGGTGCTGCACTTTAGTAGGACTAACCAGCATAGGTCTTGCGCAGTGAACAGGTAGGACACAGAGGAGTGTGACAGAACAAAGAGATGTGAGAATACAGGTCCATAATTCATTGAAAATAGCAGCACAGTTAAATAGGGTCATAAAGAAAGCTTTTGGCACAATGGCCTTCATAAATCAAAGTATTGAGTAAAGGAGATGGGATGCTATGTTGAGGTTGTACAAGACATTAATGAGACCTAATTTAGAGTACTCTGTGCAGCTTTGGTCTCTTACCTACAGGAAAGATGTAAATAAGGTTGAAAGAGTACAGAGCAAATTTACAAGGATTGGAAAACTGAGCTTTAAGGAAAGATTGAATAGGTTAGGACTTCATTCCTTGGAACGTAAAAGATTGAGGGGAGATTTGATAGAGGCAAGCAGGCTCTTTCCACTGATATTGGCTGGAACTACAACTAGAGGCATGGGTTAAAGGTGAAAAGTTTAAGAAGAATATGGGGGACTTCCGGTAAGATGGCGATTGTTTAGTTGCTCCAAACTTTTGCTCCGTTATTCTTTTACCTTTGCACTATGTGTCTCCCTTCTTAAACCTTAGTTAGGTATTTTATTAGTTCTCTTTTACCTGCCTGCGAACACATCTATCTTATAATGGCTACCAAAAGTACTAAAACCAGGAAAAAGGAAACTTCTACGGCTTTGCCGGCTGACATTCTCGCTGTTCTGGAACAACATCGACAAGATACTTTAATGGATTTTAGAACTGAATTTAGAACTTCTTTCAACCAGCTGAATGTCAAACTGGATCAGATTAATGCTAGAGTGGATGATCATGCTGAACATTTATCTCGCATTGACGTAACTTCTGAAGATTTAAAACGCCGTGTTCAATATCTTAACTCTCCGCTCCAACCTAGAGGAGAAGAATAGCAAACTTTTTTCCAAAATGGTGGATCTTGAAAATCGGAGCAGACGTTGCAATCTACGAATTCTTGGTTTGCCAGAGGCCACCGAAAAGGGCTCTCCCGTTGAATGTTTTTCCAAGTTTCTCTGTGAGATTTTCGGGGAAGAATTTTTCCCGACTCCACCTGAGCTTGAAAGGGCACACAGGATCTATGTTCCTCGAGCAATTCTGGGTTCCCGCCCACGGCCGATTATTTTATGCTTTCATCAATACCAGGTGAAAAACCATTTGATGATGGAGGCACGCCGCAGAGGTACTTTTGCCTTTTAAAATACGGTCATTCATTTTGTGGAGGATTTTGCCCCCCAGGTTCTGAAGATGCGTGCTGAGTTTAAAGGTGTAATGAAAGTGCTTTTTGATCGCGGATTCAGACCCTCTCTTCGAAACCCAGCCGATCTTCGAATTACGCTCACTACTGGAGATTATAAGTGGTTTAAATCAGTGAAGGAGGCTGAGGCGTTTGTTGGAAGTCTTCCAGCCACGTCGTCTTCTTCGGAACCGGCCTGACCTTCTAAAATGGTTGATAAGTACTTCTCGAAGTAAAACTATTTTTTCCGAACTCAGACTTTACTTGAATAATTCAGTCATTATCTATTGAAACTCTAAGGGCTGTAGTCAATCTTTCCCTGGACTTGGTGCGTTTTTTCTAAATAGATAATTTAAGTTTAATGTTTCCCTGCGAACTTTTAGATTTTACCTGTGTAATCTATTTTATTTTTGTATAACCTTATCTATAGAGAACTACAATTGTCTTTAACTTGTTTTGGAGGTTTGGAGTTTTTATTGAAGGCCTCCCTGTTGGTTGATTCATAGTTTAAGTTTTGCTTTTTTTCTGTAAATGGTTGATAAGGACTCTCTTTGAATTTTATAATTTCCCCCTTTTCTCCCTTCCTTTTTTTTTCTTTTAATCTTTTATAATTTTTCGCGGGTAGGTTAGTTTTAGTTTTCTTCTGATTTTCTTTGTATTAAGTTTTATACTTCTGTTGAAGTTGTTCCTATTTATAATTCTGTTTTCTAGTGCATAAATTAGTTATTATTTGCTATATTATTTATACGGAACTTTTGTTAACGGAAGTCATACTTGGGTTAATTTTTTTGGTAGAGCTAGCTGCTTTTTTAGGTAGCCGTCTAATTTTGGGTTGCGAGGGGGGGGGGGGTTCTCCAGTTCCAACACTACTCACTGTTTCTTTTGTTTTCCTTTGTTATTCAGGACATGTCTCTGTTTTGATTCTACGGATCTATGTTTACATTTTTGCTCCCAGACTGTTATTGTACTGCTTGATTTTTTATTTGCCTGCTACCTTCTATGCACTATCAATTGATAATGGTTAATTCACTTAAATTTGTGAGCTGGAATGTAATGGGATTGAATCATCCTGTTAAACGAAGGAAGGTCTTCTCGCATATTAAACAACTCAAAGCTGACATTGCTTTCCTTCAAGAAACTCATATTCGTAGTTTTGATCATTCTCGGCTTCTGTCAACGTGGGGGGGTCAGCACTTTCATTCATCCTTTGCTGCCAAAGCTAGGGGGGGTCTCCATCCTTATTAATTCAAATATTCCTTTTGAACTCCATAATAAGATATCTGATACAAATGGCCGTTTTATTATTGTTTCTGGTAAATTATACAATACTAAAGTTGTACTAGCAAACCTGTATGCTCCCAATTTTGATTATGTTAATTTTTTTGAACATTTTTTCTCCTTGCTACCAGATTTAAACTCATACTCTCTTATACTGGGTGGCGATTTCAATTGTTGGTTAGATCCTAATTTGGATCAATCGTCCTCTGTTACTAGACCACTTACTAAATCTGCCTTAGCTATTCACTCTTTTCTCTCTAATTATGTTATCTCTGATATATGGCGTTTCCTTCATCCCACTGAGAGAGACTATTCTTTTTTTTCACATGTTCACCATACCTTTACTAGAATTGACTACTTTTTACTCGATAATCAACTTATTCCATTTGTCTATTCTTGTGACTATCAGAGTATACTGATTTCTGACCATGCCCCAATTACTTTGTCTTTAAATTTTCCTGGTCTCCCTCAGAGGAATAAACACTGGCATTTTGACTCGACTTTATTATCGGATGATAATTTTCTAAAATTTATTAAGGATCAAATAGCCTTTTATTTTAACACCAATACATCATCTGAAATGTCATCCCAGATTGTCTGGGATGCCATGAAAGCATATTTGAGGGGTCAAATAATCTCCTATACAGCAAATCTTAATAGAAAGTCCTGTGTAGATCGATTAGACCTCATTAATCAAATTAAAGAATTGGATCAACTGTATGCTCAAACTAAGAATCCTGAATTATACAAGAAGCGTGTAGAACTTCAAACTAAATTTAATCTTCTGTCTACTCAACCTGTCGAACACCAACTTCTTGAAAGTAAGAGTCGCTTCTATATTCATGGTGACAAATCTGGTAAATTTCTAGCCAATCAGCTGAGACGTTCCAAAGCCAAACAACATATTACAAAGATCCGGAAGGAGAATGGAGACTTTACATCGGATCACTTAGAAATCAATGACGCTTTTAAAAATTTCTATTCTCGACTTTATTCCTCTGAATCTTTGAATGACAGTATCTCTGTTGATCACTTTTTAAATAATCTGAATATTCCTTCGCTTTCATCTGATTTTAAAGCCAAACTTAATGCGCCTATATCATCAAAAGAGGTATCTTCTGCAATTTCTGCATTGTCTTCAGGGAAATCTCCTGGACCTGATGGGTTCCCCGTAGAATTTTATAAATCATTCTCTTCACTTCTTTCCCCTCAGTTATTCTCAGTATTATCTGACTCATTTAATTACGGTAAATTGCCACCCTCTTTTAATGAGGCATCTATTATTCTTTTATTAAAAAAGGGTAAAGACCCAACAGAGTGTTCCTCGTATAGGCCGATTTCTTTGCTTAATATTGATGTTAAAATCTTGGCCAAAGTTTTGGCTTATAGATTAGAAACTGTTATTCCCTCTATTATTTCTGATGATCAAACTGGTTTTATTAAAAACCGTCTTCCTTTTTTTAACATTCGGGGTTTATTTAACATTTTATATTCACCTCCAACTGGGATTCCAGAATGTGTTATTTCCCTCGATGCGGAGAAAGCATTTGATCGTATAGAGTGGAACTACCTTTTTGCAGTTTTAGAAAAATTTGACTTCGGTCAAAGTTTTATCTCTTGGATCAAATTGCTGTAGTTGTGTCCTACTGCCTCTGTTTTGACTAATTTTCAGAAATCCCAGTTATTTAACCTCAAACGTGGCACCCGCCAGGGATGCCCTTTAAGTCCCTTTCTCTTTGATTTAGCTATAGAACCTTTGGCGATAGCATTTCGAAATTGTCCTGAATTGACCGGGATTTGGAGAGGGGGTGTTGAGCATAGTTTCTCTTTATGCTGATGACTTATTACTTTTTCTTTCAAATCCGTCTACATCCTTACCTCCAATGTTTTCACTTCTTGATCAGTTTAGCCAGTTCTCTGGCTATAAACTTAATTTACATAAGAGCGAAATTTTCCCAATTAATAAAGAAGCACAAGAATTAACATTTCGTGATCTCCCTTTTAAAGTAGTTCATAATCAATTTACTTATCTTGGGATTACAGTCACAAGGAAGTTTAAAGATCTCTTTCGTGAAAATTTTGCCAATCTTTCCTATACTATAAAACAGAGTCTGTTACAATGGTCACCTCTATCTATGTCTTTGGTAGGTCGTATCAATGTTGTTAAAATGTACGTTCTCCCTAAACTTTTATATTTATTTCAATCAATCCCAATTTTTATTCCTAAATCTTTTTTTGATTCCTTAGACTCTATTATTTTGTCATATCTGTGGAAGAATAAGCGCTCTAGAATTAATAAAGTTTATCTCCAAAAATCTAAAAAAGAGGGTGGCATGGCTTTACCTAACTTTCGTTTATATTACTGGGCAGCCAATATACGTTGTGCTACCTTTTGGTCTTTTTTCCATGGCCAACCCGAGTGCCCTACTTGGGTGGCAATAGAGTTGAGTTCCACTAAAGATTTATCTATCTCTGCACTTCTTGGCTCTGTACTCCCTAGTAGTTTGTCCAGATTAATTGTTAATCCTCTTGTTAGACACACTTTGCGTATATGGGCTCAGTTTAGGAAGTTTTATGGTTTCCATGGTTTTTCCTTTTCTAGTCCTATCTTACATAATCACCTTTTTTTAACCTACTACATATGATTCAGCATACGATTGGTATAGGAAGGGCATTAGACATTTTGAAGATCTTTTTATTGATAATCGCTTCGCATCTTTTCAACAGCTCTCTGCTAAGTTCAATCTGCCCAATGCTCATTTTTTTAGATATCTCCAAATTAGACACTTTATTAATCCTTCAATTCCTAACTTCCCTGAAATGCCTGAGAAAAATGTTATGGATTTCTTTCTTTCTATTAATCCACTAGGTAAAGGCTTAATATCATTTATTCGTGATAAATTAGCATCCTTACGGCGTGCCCCTGTGGATAAAATTAGAATGGCTTGGGAGCATGATTTAAATATCTCCTTATCTGATGAGACTTGGGATTCGATTCTCAAACTGGTTAATTCAACCTCTCTTTGTGCTCGCCATTGCCTTTTACAGTTTAAGATTGTTCATAGAGCCCATATGTCTAAATCTAAACTATCTCGATTTTACCCTAACATTAGTCCTCTCTGTGATAAATGCAAAAGGGGCGAGGCCTCTCTCATTCATATGTACTGGTTTTGTCCTAGCTTGGAGAAATTTTAGAAAGACGTCTTCATAACGTTATCTTATATTCTGAATCACCACCTAGAACCTAACCCTTTAACTGCTTTGTTTGGTTTTCTTGGTGAGACAGATTTACGTCTGAGTTCGACTAAGTGTCGAATATTATCTTTTGCTTCTCTCCTGGCTAGACGTTTAATCCTCCTTAGATGGAGGGATGTTGCCCCGCCCACGCATGCTCAATGGCTTAATGATATTATGTCCTGCTTAGACCTTGAAAAAATTCATTATTCAGTTCTTAATTCGGATACAAAGTTCCATAAGGTCTGGGGACCTTTTATTGAGTACTTTCATAACCTTCCTCTTAACTAAGGTTTTTTTTTCGGTCCCTTGCTTTCAGCTCCTTTTCTGTTGGTAGTAGGCATTAATATCTTCTGTTAATAAGTGTATTTACAGTTTTGGGGGTTTGAATGTCCTGATGTATACTCTCTAGATTGTGTTGTGGTTGGTCTGGAGTTCTTTTTTGTTGCGGGGCTTGGGGAGGATACTAATTTTACATATCTTCAATTTGGGTGCTTTCTCAATTATCCTCTTTTGTATTATATTATTATTGTATGTTTATTTTTGCACTGTATTAATGTTCTTCATTTCGATCTGGGTTTTTTTTATCTGTAGCAATGTAGAAAATGTATAAAAAACTAATTAAAAAAAAGAACATGGGGGCAATCTTTGCCACTCAGAGGATCAGAATGGTCCTGAAGAAGGGTCTGGGCCCAAAATGGACTGCTTATTCATTTCCATCGATGCTGCCTGACCTGCTGAGTTCCTTCAGCATTTTGTGTGTGTTGCTTTAGAGTAATGTATCCTGATTTTTGTGGCGAACACACCAAGAAATATTTCTAAATTTTTGGGTAGATGGCAGTACAGTAACCTCAATGGAAATAGCTTGGTCCATATTTTAGCTGATTCTGAAGCACAAGCACTATAGACAAAATTGTTGATGACTGCAAATGCTCTCAGACATTTCTTAACATCATTTGGAATTAACTGGAATTCTTACTTTGTGTTGATTTTTCTCAGAAGGTAGAAATTTCAACTTGCTGGTTACAAATGCTTGCAAATCTTCAGCTTTTTCTTGTGTCCTCTGCTGCAGGACTCCTAGCACCGAGGATGGGAATTTTAATGGAGCTGCCCTTGTCTATTAGTTGGTTAACTGGCTAAAGCTAACAGTGTTGGATTAGAGCAGGACTTCACTGCTCTGATCAGATTCCGGTGTTGTGGAAAAGCTAAGATTAAATGGATTGACAACTCAGTGCAAAGTGCAACTCCTGATCTGCTTTTTAAACTCTTTACTAAGGGCTAATGACTCCTGTAAGGAAGTAGTTTTAGACATCTTTATGTAATTGCCAACTTATGATGTTATAGGCTACAGCTTATTTCAATTTGGTTATGCTGACAAACTGCATAATCTCATGGATGCAGAAGTTAGCTGCTGGATCTATCATGACTGCTACTGCATTTAGTACATTGGCAGTGCAACAGAACATGATATCAAGAGTCCAAGTGTAAAGGTCGATCTCCATCTCCGCAATGACTATTCAGTAGATGGGAACTTTAATGATATGGCCATATCCAATTGCACGTAGCCTGGTGAGGACATGGTTAATTACATTTTATGTCCTATTTGTTCTCTATGCAAACCATATAGGTCTGATTCTACAAGCCAGCTCCTTAGGGAGAGGCTCCTGACATCTGAGTTGGAAATTGAGATACCCCAACCAGAATGCTTTAATGCAATTAAATACAACTTCAACTGAGGGAGGTTAAGGTGGTAATCAGCCAGATGTATTCTCAAACTTAATGAAGTACTAATAGGAATTTTGGAAACATGACAACACAGCTATATGTAATATTATTTAGATTTTAAAATAAATGTACTTACTCCACGGTTCAGAGAATCGCCTTGGTTATCAAACTCTTTATTTACAGAATCTCTCGTCCACCGAGGAGGCTTCCAGCTTCGTTCTTGTGTTCCCTTGTGGTAATAGAATGTGCGTCCTGTGTTATCTTTATGCACCTCCCATTCACCATGAATTTGCATGGGAGGACTAGTGGGAATGGGGGGCAGGTTAGCTTGAGATATTTTCAGTTCTTGTAAATTTGCATAGACTGGAGATTCTGATCTCGCAGGTGGTACTGTCTGCAAGAATAAAAAATTGACTATTAAATTTTAATCCCATTGAACATGCAGCTTGAAAAATACTTTTAATTAGGATGTTAAATATAGGAACCAAAACACTGCCCATTTCTCTTTCCTGCCCTCACACTAATGCTCTTTCATCATCGCTCTCACAGGTTTGTGAAAAAAATGGAATCTTTCAATTTGGTTTGTCGAAATGATGTATGGTTGCTTGGCCTATTCACTATAAATGAAAAAAGGTAGCAAAATAATACAAGAATCAACCGTAAATAAAGTAAATGTAGAATAATGTTATAGCGGATAAAAAAATACTAAAAATATTGCGAAGTTCCAATATTGCAAAATATATTCCAAAGTTCCTAAGGCAGCACTTTCCAGACCCACAACCACTGCCATCTAGAAGGATGAGAACAGCAGATATCTGGGAACACCACCACTTGGAAATCCCCCTCCAAGACACTCACCATCCTGACTTGGAAATATATCACCTTTCCTTCATTGTCGCTGGATCAAAATCATGGATTCCCCCCCACCCCCCCAACAGCACTGTGGGTGTACTTACACCTAAGGGACTGCTGCAGTTCAAGAAGGCAGATCATTACCAACTTCTCAAGGGCATCTAGGAATGGGCAATAAATGCTGGTTTAGCTGGTGGTACCCATATCCCATAAATGAATAAATAAATAATGTTTGTGTGTCTAAATGTTTCTTGAACACTGCAATTGAAACTGCTTCTACTACCTCCCCCAACATTGCATTCTAGGCAACTACTACTCTGTTAAAAACATTGCCTTGTAAATCTCCTTTGCACTTTCATCCTCTGCCCTACAGTTTTGGACTCCACAGCCTTGGGAATTAATTCTATCTACCTATAATACCCTGATAAAGAATATGTTTTATTATATTACTCATGTTAAGTTGTTAGGTATTTTATTTTCTGCAGTTTTTCTGTAAAATGTAATGTGTTCTGTTAATTAAGCTTCACAGTCTAGTATTTCAGTTTCTGCTAAGATATGGAACCATTTGATCAACTTCTTGATAACATTCTGTCCAGTGGGTTGCCATGGAACATTCGAGAGAAATTAGTGGCATCAAATTTCTAGGGAAAAATGATTTGCTTTTGGGTCTTTTTGGCAGATGTTAGGAGAAGACGGAGGTACAGAGAACAGCACAAGGAAAGACACATACAAAACCCTGCCCAAAGGTGAAAGACAGTTGTAAAAAGTGCTTTGTGCAGACAAATGGATCCAAAGAGGAAGTGCCCATGCTTCTGAGCTAGCCAGTTTGTTTGTAACTGTCTTCGAGGGAAGTCCAAACTGTGGCTGGTATCTTCTAAGCAGAACGTGGGTTCAGTGCTGTGAGTAATTAAATCGAAGTACCCAACTACCCAGCAATGAGCTCCAACGTTTATGTGCAAATTTTGGCTAGTCTAACTGTAATGGGACCTTTTGCTGTTAACTGCTTGTAAATATATTTCTACTTTGATTTTATGCTGGTGTGAGTTCCGTATTTCCTGGCAAACAATAATTTTGCATGGGGCAGTGATTATACAGCATTCGCTATCACCTCCATTCTCTCAACGGAACATTCCAACTTCTTTGTTTGGTTGAACTTTTTTTGCCAGTGGAGGAAGGGGGACTGTTGCTTGCTGCCACTTAATGTGCAGGAAGGAGGAGGAGCTGGAAGGGGGAACTTGAGGTTTAACTGTCGTTCATTCTTCGGGGCACTTCTCTGTTTTCGTGGATGTTTGAGAAGAAAAAGCATTTCAGGATGTATATTGTCTACATTTCTCTGACATTAAATTGGACCTTTGAACCTTTAACTTTTGAACCTTTGAATCACTGACCTTAGACATGCGTTGCTTACTGAAGTCTTACGGCCGTCTCACTGTTACCTATGCAATACTGAGTCACGTGGCTGTTAGCCAGCGATAACTAACAAGCCTAATTTGTTAGGAGCCCTGGTGAGAGGGTTACAAACCCTATTTGTGTCCTTCATTAATTTGTATAAACCTCTCTAAGGTCATCTCTCAGCCTCTGTTTTTCCAGAGAACAATCCCAACCTTTCCAATCCTTCCTTATGATCAAGTCCTCTGGTCTAAGCAACATTCCTGTGAATCTTTCCTAGCACCTTCTCTAGCTTAATTGTGTGTGACCTCTGTCGGTCATGGTTGACCATGGGTACTGTGCCTCTGGTAGACACTGGTTTGTTGAGCAGCGTCGACTATGGCTATTGAGGCCGATCCAGGAACGGTAGGCTCTGCCACAGTTGCTGCATGTGTAGGGCATCGTAGAATTGTTGTCCGCTGTCCACTGTGTTCTTTGTTTAGCTCTCCGCTCCTTAAAACTGACTCAGGATCACTTTTTGCCTTGCTCTAGGTGTTGTTGAAGAGTACCTCGCCATTTGTTGTGGTCATCTGCTGTATCTTCCCAGCACTCTGTGTTGATTTTTAAGGCATTCATGTCACACTTGCAGAGGTCCTTGAAGAGAAGCTGGGGTCTCCCAACGTTCCTCTTGCCTGTTGCTAGTTCTCCAAAGAAGATGTCCATTGGCAGTCTACCATCCTTCATACGACGGATGTGGCCCAGCCAGCACTATCTGCGTTGTCTTAAAAGTGTGAATGTTGTGGGAAGTATAGCGCGGAGGAGGACCTCAGAGTTTGGGACTTTGTCTCTCCAGGTGATGCCGAGGATGCAGCAAAGGCTGCGCAGCGCAGGAGAAAACTATTGAATTTCCTCTCCTGTTTGGAGTAGATGGTCCAAGTCTCGCTACGATACAGGAGGGTGCTGATAAAGGATGCATTGTACAAGGCAGTCTTGGTCTTTGTAGCGAGTTTCGGATTCTCCCAGACCTGCAAGGAGAGACGAGCAAGGATCAACGTTGCTTTGCCAATACGCCTATTGATTTCAGCATCGAGGGAGAGAGTGTTGTTAATGGTCGATCCCAAGTATGTGAACTCGTGGACCACTTCTAGATCATAATTGTCGATGGTAATGACTGGTGTCTCCACTACGTTCTGGGCAAGGACATTTGTTTTCTTTATGCTGATGGTAAGCCCGAAGTCCTTGCATGCCTTAGAGAAGCGGTCCATGAGAGTTTGTAGTTGCTGTTTGGTGTGCGAGGTTATAGTAGCATCATCAGCAAAGAGCACGTCATGTATTAAGATCTTTCGCACCTTTGTTCTTGCTCTCAGGCTCACAGAGTTGAACAGCCGCCCATCAGTGCATGTAGATGCCTTCTGTCAACATCCCAAACACGTGCTTCAACAGCAGAGAGAAGATGATGCCGAATAATGCTGGGGCCAACGCGCATCCTTGTTTAACTTCACTACAAATAGCGAAGGGTTCTGATGAGCTGTCATCATACTGAACAGTAGTCCTCATGTCATCATGGAATGACTTGATGATACTTTGGAGTTTCCGGGGACAGCTGATCTTGAGGAGAACATGAAAGAGCCCATCCCTGCTGACAAGGTCAAATGCCTTGGTCAAATAGATGAAAGACACATAGAAGGGTTTCTGTTGTTCTCTGCACTTCTCCAGGAGTTAACGGAGTGAGAAAATCATGTTGACAGTTAACCTCCTTGCGCGAAAACCACATTGGGACTCAGGGTAGACTCATTCTGCCAGAGTTTGTGGACGTGCCAAAGCTACATGAGCAAAGACTTTGCCGACAATACTCAGGAGGGAGATACCCCTGTAGTTGTTGCAGTAGCTCCTTTCACCCTTGTTCTTGTACAAAATGACGATTTTGGAGTCGCGCATATCCTGTGGTACGGCTCCTTCCTTCCAGCACTGACAGAGGACCTTGTGTAAAGGTTGGAGGAGTGAGCTCTTGCAGTGTTTCATCAGGTCTGGAGGAATCCCATCACTGCCAGGAGCTTTCCCTGGGGCCAGACTGTCAATTGCCTTGCTGAGGTCCTCAATGGTTGGTATGGAGTCGAGTTCATCCATGTCTGGTAGACAATCGATGGCATCAATGGCTGAGCTAACAGCAACATTTTCTCTCGAGTAGAGCTCAGAGTAGTGTTCTACCCAACATTCCATCTGCTTGCTTTTATTGGTGATTATTTCACTGCTGGATGACTTCAGGGATGCTGTTTTGCTCTGCAATGGGCCAAGGGCCTTCTTGATACCATCATACATTAATCTGATGTTGCCTGTCACAGCTACTGTCTGAATGTCCTCACTGAGCTGGAGCCAGTACTAACTTGCGCACTGCCTTGCATTCTGTTGCACTTTGCTTCTAGCAGCGCGAAGAGCCTGGAGTGTTTGGTTAGATGGTGAGTGCTTGTACTCTGTGAGAGCTGCACGCTTGGCTTCGATGACAGGATTCATGATTTTGGACTTTGCCTCAAACCAGTCACTGCTCTTTGTGGTCTTTCTTCCAAAGATAATGCTGATTCGTGGATGGTGTCGGGAAGGTATGACCATTGTTCTGTTGCAGTATCTCCTTGTGAGGAGGTAGTCAGAGCACCCTGTACTGACTTGGCAAACTGGTCAACCTTTTCTGACTGTTTCATCTCTGTTGTGTTGATGCGAGGTTTTCCAGTTTGTTTGGAGTGCTGGATTTTCTTCAGATGTAGTTTGATCTTGCAGCATACTAAAGCATGATCCTTATCTGAGTCTGCACTGTGGTATGAGCTGGTGATTAGTACAGAGTTGATGAAAGAGCGCCTGGTGATGATCATGTCTAGTTGGTGCCAGTGTTTAAGACCATGGATGTCACCAAGAGACATTGTACTGCGACTTCATCTGAAAATAGGAGTTAGTTACACACAGGCTGTGACAGGAGCAGAACTCCAGAAGACGTTGTCCATTGTCATTTATTTTGCCAAGTCCAAAGTGGCCAAGACAAGACGGCCAGGAATCGTTATCGTCTCCCACTCTGGTGTTGAAGTCACCAAGGAGTTAGAGGCGCTCATCACTGGGAATATTCCTGACAACAGCTTCTAAATTGTCGTAGAACATGTCTTCTGCCTCAGAGGTGGAGTTCAAGGTAGGGGCATACACACTGACTAGAGATATCTTTAATCTTTAATAATAATTAATAAAAAAGATTTTAAAAATGAGAAATACTGGGCCATGACTGGTGTGTAGGTGGAGAGTCATAAGTCGTTCTGATCCATTTTCTGGTGGCTCCACCATTTGCAACAAGGAGTTCCTAACGGCAAAACCCACTCCATGCTCGCGAGGCTCGTCTTGGTTCTTTCCCTGCCAGAAAAATGTGTAGTCCCTTTCCTTCAGTGTACCTGAATCCGCCAAATGTGTTTCTTGTAGGGCAGCTATATCTACCTTGAGCCTTAGTAACTCATTGTTAATGACTGCTGTTTTTCATGCATCTTCAATATCCTTGAGGCTTTGGTCAAGTCCAGTCATCGTTGTGCGAACATTCCAACATCCCAACTTGAAGGGCATTGTCTTATTCAATTTGTTTTCTTTCTTATCTGGTGCAGTAGTTACAGTCAGCTCTTCGTGGAATAATCCATTATCCCCAATGAGGAAGACTGACTGTGGCGGGACAGCACTGTGGCTGGGGCTGCCCAGCTTGAGGTGGGCAGTAGCTGTCCAGTGAAACGCGATGGTCTCTCCCACCGTCGGAAGCAACCCCTGGCGCCATGCTCTACGCCAATCAAGCATTATGACTTATAACCGGTAACTGCTGCTTCCCATGTTTGTCTGGCGCAACAGAGCGAAGCTGGAGTGACCTCTCCAGGGCGCAAGCCAGGGCAGAATTGATAAGAAGATCTGTCTGTTGCCCATGCAGTGGGACCCCCCTCTCCATGCTGATGACAGGTCCAAAGGAACGACGAAAGTCAATACAGTTTGGTGTCAGCAGCATTGCAGGAGCTGCTGTGCCAGTGCTGGGTACAGCAGTCAGCCGCCTTCGGGACTCTGACTCTGGATTTTTCCTTGGGGTTTACTCCCAAAGTCTTTCCCGTGAGCAGGTATAGCCGCAAAGCAGAAGAGGTTTGTAATCAGAGTTTCCCTCTCCTAGATGAGCTACCGTCCGTTGTTAACGAGCCCCATCTGCCTCAACTGTTTCTTGTGCCAGAGAATTCCACAGATTCACCACTCACTCTGTGAAGAAGTTTTTTCTCATCTCGGTCCTAAAACGCTTCCCCTTTATCCTTAAACTATGACCCCTCGTTCTGGACTTCCCCAACATCAGAAGCAATCTTCCTGCATCTAGTCTGTTCAATCCCTTTAGAATTTTATATGTTTCAATAAGATCCCCTCTCAATCTTCTAAATTCCAGCGAGTATAAGCCTAGTTGATCCAGTCTTTCTTCATATGAAAGTCCTGCCATCCCAGGAATCAATCTGGTGAACCTTCTTTGTACTCCCTCTATGGCAAGAATGTCTTTCCTCAGATTAGGGGACCAAAACTGCACACAATACTCTAGGTGCGGTCTCACCAAGGCCTTGTACAACTGCAGTAGAACCTCCTTGCTCCTGTACTCAAATCCTTTTGCTATGAATGCAACATATCATTTGCCTTTTTCACCACCTGCTGTACCTGCATGCCCACTTTCAATGACTGGTGTACAATGACACCCAGGTCTCATTGCACCTCCCCTTTTCCTAATCGGCCACCATTCAGATAGTAATCTGTTTTCCTGTTCTTGCAACCGAAGTGGATAACCTCACATTTATCCACATTAAATTGCATCTGCCATGAATTTGCCCACTCACCTAACCTATCCAAGTCACCCTGCATCCTCACAGCTAACACTGCAGCTCAGCTTCGTGTCATCCGCAAACTTAGAGATGCTCTATTTAATTCCCTTGTCTAAATCATTATATATTGTAAACAACTGGGGTCCCAGCACTGAGCCTTGCGGTACTCCACTAGTCACTGCCTGCCATTCTGAAAAGGTCCCGTTTACTCCCACTCTTTGCTTCCTGTCTGCCAACCAATTCTCTATCCACATCAATACCATACCCCCAATACCGTGTGCTTTAAGTTTGCACACTAATTTCCTGTGTGGGACCTTGTCAAAAGCCTTTTGAAAATCCAAATATACCACATCTACTGGCTCTCCCCTATCCACTCTACTAGTTACATCTTCAAAAAATTCTATAAGATTCGTCAGACATGATTTTCCTTTCACAAATCCATGCTGACTTTGTCCGATGATTTCACCTCTTTCCAAATGTGCTGTTATCACATCTTTGATAACCGACTCTAGCATTTTCCCCACCACCGATGTCAGACTCACTGGTCTATAATTCCTCAGTTTCTCTCTCCCTCCTTTTTTAAAAAGTGGGGTTACATTAGCCACCCTTCAACCCTCAGGAACTAATCCAGAATCTAAGGAGTTTTGAAAAATTATCACTAATGCATCCACTATTTCTTGGGCTACTTCCTTAAGCACTCTGGGATGCAGACCATCTGGCCCTGGGGATTTATCTGCCTTTAATCCCTTCAATTTACCTAACACCACTTCCCTACTAACATGTATTTCCCTCAATTCCTCCATCTCACTAGACCCTACTATTTCCGGAAGATTATTTATGTCCTCCTTAGTGAAGACAGAACCAAAGTAGTTATTCAATTGGTCTGCCATGTCCTTGTTCCCCATGATCAATTCACCTGTTTCTGACTGTAAAGGACTTACATTTGTTTCATCTTTCTCATCTACACTATACTTTCAATCCCATAGCCCTGCCAGACTATTTAAAACCCTGAGCACTTCCAGTAAATCACCAGGATAACAGATACCCCTTCAGTTCAGATTCAACCAGTTCCTCTTGCACAGGTTACCTGTGTTCTGGAAGAACTGGTCCAAGAAACTGATTCAGAGAGGACTTGAAGGGGAATCTTTTTGACCCAGAGTGTGGTAGAAGCAGAGTCACTGTCAGCATTTAAGTATGCAGGCAAGTACCTGAAATGTCTAGGCATAGAAGGCTATGGATGAGTGCCAGAAGATAGCTCAATACAGATGTGCACTCAGTACTCAGGGTAGAAAATGGAAGGGAGAGCCTACCGAAAATTCAAACCTGAAAAATGTCTCCAGATAATACTGTGTGTAGAGCTTTCTAAAACTTGCTTCCTTTTTGCTTTACTGTGTGCTGATATTCTACGCTGATGAAAGTTTGACAACCTCGGTGACACAATGCCAAACATTGCAACAAAAATGTTAAGTTTAAAAAGAGTTGGGAGGAGTGGAAGAGGCAAAAGGAAAAAAGTTAAGTTGATAAAGACAAGAGATTCTGCAGATGCTAGAAATCTAGAGTAACACATACAAAATGCTGGAGGAACTCAGCAGGTCAGGTAGCATCAATAGAAATGAATAAACAGTTAATGTTTCGCGATGAGACCCTTCAATGATGAAAGGACTCAACCGAAACATCCACAGTTTGCTCATTTCCATAGATGCTGCCTGACCTGCTGAGTTCCTCCAGAATTTTGTATGTGTTAGTCAGGAGTTAAATTGAGCAAACTTTTATACAGCTTCAGATGACATACACAAACAACAGGATGAGGTTCCAATTGATTAAATTATACCAGTATTTAGCACAATTAGTTTATTAGTGAAACATTACTCAACTGTAGGATATTGCTACACTAAACCAGTTTGAAAATTCTAAATATATCTGATGCAACCTTACTGATGCTGCAATGCCTCAGAAGTAATTTAAAATGGAATCAGAAACACAATAAAACAACAGATATGCACTTGTATGTAGTTCACCTCATCTTAAATAGCTAAACATACTTTTAAAAAATATCTAGGGGAATAAATAATGGGAAGCTTTTCTCTATAACTAAAGGTTTCTTACCCTTTACCCTAACTTACATAAGGTAAGAGGCAAGAGACAGTAAGTTTAGAGAGAATCTAAGCATTACCCAAATGGCTATTGGAAACTGATGCTCACAACATTTGAGTAGCATCCGGACAAGCATTTGAATAGTTGGTTACAGGCCTCTGTTATGGTAAAAATGATTTTTTTAAAATGAGTAATTATAATTACCACTGTAGACTAAAGAACTTGTTTTTATACTGCAGGTTCGCATGAAAATCAGCAATGAATTGTAGCACTTAAAAAGATAACTCAACAGTTATATTTTACGTGTTAGATTTTGATTAGTTGCAGTCTGTTGAATGTTTACCAATCTACGGGCAATATTGATCATAGGAATATGAGGTGCTAGGTTCTTAAATTCTTACCCAAATAGTTTTGAATTAACTTTTATGTGCAACTGAATAGATATAAAGGGTCTTGATTTAGATCTCAGTTCATTGCTAGTACTAGTGAAGAAATACAACTGGAGAAATTATTGGGACCAAGACAATCAACTCTTCTTGACTTAATAGACTGCATCATAGTGCTACTTTATATGTCATAGCTCTAAAGTAGTGGTCATCAACCTTTTTAAGCCCAAGATCCCCTACCTCGGCCTTAGTAAAAGGCAAGATCGACCCCAGATCGATTAGTTACACGCATTCGCACCGGGGCAGAAAAGACCAGAAGTAAAACCCCACAACCCTGAAGTAGAAATAATGTATAGACACCAGGGGTACCCACCCTTTTTTTGCACCACAAACCGGTTTAATATCGACAATATTCTTGTGGGCCGGCCAGCAGGGAGGGGGTGTTAAACACGACGGTAATACAGTGATATTCGAAGCAGGTTCCTTATGTCCAGTCTATTCTGCAATTTAGTTTTTGCGACTCTTGGCACTTAGCTTCTGTTCCGCTTGCTCACGTTTTTTCCGCTGAAAAGACTCAGTGGGTTTGTCTTTAAGTGCTGGGTGCTTGGATCAGGGTACCGAAGCAGTTTTGAGGGCTTCATTGCCTCTTTAGACAGCCTCCGGGTCCGAGCTCCAGCCTCCCGCCCACCCATCTTGGCCAGGTGCGGTTGGTCGTGGGTGGGGTGGGAGGACAAGCTCAGGGCCAGAGGTCCCTGTACTGGGGCCACGGCGGTAGCAGTCTGGAGAGAGCGACCAACTGAGCGAGAAGTGCGACAGGATGCGCGCCCGCCCCCCTTGCAGGATCTATCGGCCGACAAAAGTCTGTTTCAGTAGATCGCAGCAAGGTAGCTGCTCTGATACTCACGGTACGCTGAGCCCGAATTAGGTCTTCTGCGAATATTTTAGCACCGGATTCCCCACAAACATTCGGTGTGTTAAACAGGTTTAGAGGCAGCGCTCCAGGCCAGTAGCGACGGCACTTCCCGCTGGCTTCCCGAGGCCAACCAGTGATCCCTGGCACGAGGGTGTCACTGCGGTTAGGCGACTGATGACCTCACATGGGTTCAAGTTCAACAGTGGGTGTGACAGGGACTGAGGAAAGGTGCAGCTGACTCCTATCGTTTCCTCACTGGTTGGGGATCACTGAAGTACACTGTGTAGTGCGGGGGAGCTACACGCATGCGCACTGGGCAGAAAGAACAGAACTAAAACCCCGCAACCCAGAAATAATCTCTCAACAGTATTTGTGCATTTATTTTTCTTTTTTTTTTGGAATCTACTGGGAAAGTCTCAAAGATTGACTAGTTGATCGCGATCAACGGGTTGGCGACCACTACTCTACAGAATATTACCAAGAAGAGGGACCGGTGTGAAACAAATTTTGACACTTAGTTGTTAACGTTACACTGAAGTTAGAAACAATTTAATCTGAGGCTAGTGATTATAATTACTTAAACATGAGAAATTCTGCAGATGCTGGAAACCCAAAGCAACACACACAAAATGCTGCAGGAACTCAGCAGGTCAGGCAGCACCGATGGAAATGAATAAACAGTTGATGCTTTGGGTCGAATCCTGAAGAAGAGTCTTGGCCCAAAACGTCAACTGTTTATTCATTTCCATAGATGCTGCCTGATATAATTAATTTCCTTGGCCAGATTTCTATCTTGATAAAATAATAAACAAAAATCTAAAATAAAATTATTAAATATGCTCAAGTTAAATCCAGGCTTTGGGTCAATCCTTGGGAACAATATTCTGAATTAATCTTGAAAGACTTCTTTGTACCATTAGAACAGTGTTATCACTGTGGTCAAAAAAATACCCCAAACTCACAAACTTGTTTAGTATTTACCAAGTAAGGCTTTTACCAAGCTTTGCTTGTAAAGATCTGGTTTTTGTGTTTTGTATATTTTGTTCACTGGAAATGTGAGCAGAACATTTTTGGGAACAAAGCCTTTTGGATCATAAATGTAGAATGTTTTAGTTGATCTTAGGTCTATCTCCCGATTCTCCCATTCCTTATAAAGTAAAATCTTTAAATTTAAAGATTAATCACTGTATGTGTGCGTGAGAGAGAGAAAGAAAGAAAGAGAAGAACACATGTAACCCTTTTTTCTCCTACAGTTCTATTTTTTGAGTCGTTTTACACTCTATCAACATAAACATTTGCCTGGAGATGATCATTTTTGTAAAGGTAGTATCTTTTAAAAACATTTTCACAGAAAGTAAATGCTATAAAACAATCATATCTTCTGGAGATACAAGAGACAAGGAGACTGAAATCTAGAACAAGGATCTGCCTTGAGGCGCTCAGAAGCAAATCAGCATCAGTGGGTTCAGGGAAAGATGCAGGGATATTGTTCCAATGCATGACTGATGAAGATTTTCATTTCAAAATATTAACAAATCCTCTCTGCCTCTCCCTCTCCCCCCACACCCAGATATTGCTTGACCTACTGAGCTCCCCCAGCAGATTGATTGTTAAATCACATCTTCTGATCTGCTTTGTTTTTAAAGAGTCTTTATCATAAAGGTGAAGAAGGCTTGAAGGGCCAAACAGTCTACTCATGGTATTATTTCACATTAAGTTTCATATCTCGAAGACTTGTCCTATCATTCTGAAACTACTTAAGGATCATTTATGCCATACTTGTTATTTCTACCTATGTCCAATAACTTGCATTTTATTGAATTTCATCTGCCATTTTTTAACCAATTTAATATTTTATCCAACTTGCTTCACAACTGTTGTCCAATCCCACCTTTTCTCCTAGTCTAGTACCAAGAGCAAATATGAACACTTTTGAACTGAAGTGCTGAACTCAATAATTATATAAACATCACAGTACAACCCTCCCCACCAGAGGACATCATCAAAAGGTGGCATCCATCATTAAGGACACACACCAAATGGGACATGTCCTCTTCATATTACTACTATCAGAGAGGAGGGTGCAGGAGACAGAAGATCCTCACTTAAAACATTTTAGAAATAGCTTCTTCCGGACTTACGGTAAGATGGCGATTGCTTAGCTGCTCCGAACTTTTGTTCCGTTACTGTTGCTATCTTTGCACTAAATGTCTCCATTTTTTAACCCTTAGTTAGGAACTTTTTCGGTATCTCTTACTTGCCTGTGAACGCATCTTACTTACAATGTCTAGCAAGAGTTATTCTAAATCCAGGAGAAAGGAAGTTCCGGCTCTCTCAGACGAGACCCTGGCCGCGCTCGGACAGCTCCGAGACGAAATTTTAAAGGAATTCAAAACCACTTTCAAACAGCTGGAAGACAAACTGGATCAGATCAACGATAAAGTGGACAAACATGCTGAACACTTATCTCGCATCGATTCGACTTCTGAAGATTTAGAAAGTCGTGTCCGATACTTGGAGACTCTCTGTTCTAGCTTAGAGGAAAAATATAACAAACTCCTTTCCAAAATGGTGGATCTCGAAAATCGCAGCAGACGCTGCAATCTCAGAATTCTTGGATTGCCAGAGGCGACCGAACAGGGATCAACCGTGAAATTTTTCGCCGAATTTCTCTGTGAGATATTCCGGAAAGATTTGCTTCCGAACCCACCCGAGCTCGAACGGGCACACAGGGTTTACATTCCTCCCGGAATTCTGGGCTCCCGCCCGCGACCAGTAATCTTGTGCTTCCATCAATACCAGGTAAAACACAGTCTGATTGTAGAGGCACGTCGCAGGGGTTCTTTTCCTTTCCAGGATACAACCATTCGCTTTGTGGAAGATTTTGCACCCCAGACCTTAAAGATGCGCGCTGAGTTTAAAGGCACAATGAAAGTGCTTTTTGATCGTGGTTTTAAACCCTCTCTTCGCAATCCTGCCGATCTATGAATCAAGCTTAATACTGGAAAATACAAGTGGTTTAAATCAGTGAAGGAGGCTGAAGCATTTGTGGCAAGTCTTCCGGCTACCCAGTCATCTTCGGAACCCGATCGGACCTCCTAAAATGGTGGATAAGTACTTCTCATAGTAAAATTACTTTTTCTGGACTCAGACTTTACTTGAATCACTCAGACATTATTTATTGAAACTCTAAGGGCTTTTGACAATCTCTCCCTGGGTTTGGTGTGTCTTTTTTAAATAGACATTCTGTGCTTAATGTTTCCCTATGGATGTTTAAATAGTACTTGTGTAATCTATTTTATTCTTGTATAACTTTATCTACAGAGTTCTACAACTGACTCTAACCTGTTTTGGAGGTTTGAAGTCTTTAGTGAAGGCCTCCCTGTTTGTTGGTTCACAGTTTAACTGCTGATTTATTTTTCCTTTTTTTTAATATTTATTTATTTTATTTTTCTTCTTTTCCTCACCCCTTTTTTCTAATCTCTGAATTTTTTTCTCTCCTCTCTGTAAATGGTTGATAAATACTCTTCTTGAATTTATAATTTTCCTCTTCCTCCCCCCCTTTTTTTTTTTACCTTTTTTTTCCCTTTCTCTTACTTTATTCTTCTATAATTTTTCGCGGGTAGGTTAGTTTTGGTTTTCTTCCGATTTTCTCTGTATTAAGTTTTATATTTCTGCAGAAGGTGTTCTAATCTGTAGTTATGTTTTCTAGTGCATAAACTAGTTACTATTTGCTATAGTAGTTATACGGAACTGCTGTTAATGACACAGATCTGGAAATTGTATTTGGGTTAATTTTTTTGGTAGAGCTAGCTACTTGTTTTGGTAGCCGTCTAGTTTTGGGTTGTGTGGGTGGGATGGGTTTTCCAGTTCCAACATCACTCACTGTATTTATTGTTTTTCTTTATTGCTCAGGACATGTATATGTTTTGATTTTACGAATCTATGTTTACATCTCTGCTCCCAGACTGCTATGGTACTGCTTGACCTCTTATATGCCTGCTGCCTGTTATGCATTAGTAATTGATAATGGCTAGTGCACTTAAATTTGTGAGCTGGAATGTAAAGGGATTGAATCACCCTGTTAAAAGGAGGAAGGTGTTCTCACATATCAAACAACTCAAAGCTGACATTGCTTTCCTTCAAGAAACTCATATTCGTTGTTTTGATAACTCCCGGCTTCTGTCAAAGTGGGCGGGTCAGCATTTTCATTCATCCTTTGCCGCTAAAGCTAGGGGAGTCTCCATTCTTATTAACTCAAATATTCCTTATGAACTCCATAATAAAATATCTGATACAAATGGCCGTTTTATTATTGTTTCTGGTAAACTATATAACACTAAAGTTGCACTAGCAAACCTGTATGCCCCCAACTTTGATGATGTTAACTTTTTTTGAACGGTTTTTTTCCTCACTACCAGACTTAAACTCATACTCTCTTATACTAAGTGGTGACTTCAACTGTTGGTTGGATCCTAATCTGGATCGATCGTCCTCGGTTACCAGATCACCTACTAAATCTGCCTTCGCTATCCAATCATTTCTCTCTAATTTTGGTATATCTGATATATGGCGTTTCCTTCATCCTACGGAGAGAGATTATTCTTTTTTCTCACATGTTCACCATACCTTCACTAGAATTGACTATTTCTTACTCGATAACCAACTTATTCCATTTGCCCACTCTTGTGACTATCAGAGTATACTGATTTCTGACCATGCCCCAATTACTCTCTCTCTGAACTTTCCTGGTCTCCCTCAGAGGAATAAGCACTGGCGGTTTGATTCAACTTTATTATCGGATGATGAATTTTTAAAATTTATTAAGGATCAGATAACCTTTTATTTTAACACTAATACATCACCTGAAGTGCCATCCCAGACTGTCTGGGATGCCATGAAAGCATATCTGAGGGGTCAAATAATCTCTTACACAGCAAATCTCAACAGAAGATCCTGTGCAGATCGATTAGACCTCATTAACCAGATTAAAGAATTGGATCAAATATATGCTCAAACTAAGAACCCTGAATTATACAAGAAGCGCGTTGAACTCTAAACTAAATTTAACCTTCTGTCCACTCAACCTGTTGAACGCCAACTTCTCGAAAGCAAGAGTCGCTTTTACATTCATGGGGATAAGTCTGGTAAATTCCTAGCCAATCAGCTGAGGCGTTCCAAAGCCAAACAACATATTACAAAGATCCGGAAGGAGAACGGAGACTTTACATCGGATCATTTAGAAATTAATGACGCATTTAAAAATTTTTATTCTCGACTTTATTCCTCTGAATCTCTGAATGACAATATCTCTGTTGATCAATTTTTACAGAATCTGAATATCCCCTCACTTTCATCTGATTTTAAAGCCAAACTCAATGCGCCTATATCATCAGAAGAAATATCTTTTGCAATTTCTGCACTGTCCTCAGGGAAATCTCCTGGACCTGATGGGTTCCCTGTAGAATTTTATAAATCATTCTCTTCACTTCTCTCTCCTCAGTTACTTTCAGTATTATCTGACTCGTTTAATTACGGCAAATTGCCACCCTCTTTCAATGAGGCATCTATTATTCTTCTATTAAAAAAGGGCAAAGACCCAACAGAGTGTTCCTCGTATAGGCCGATCTCTCTGCTCAATGTTGATGTAAAGATCTTAGCTAAAGTTTTGGCTCATAGATTAGAAACCGTTATTCCCTCCATTATCTCTGATGACCAAACAGGCTTTATTAAAAACCGTCTCCCTTTTTTTAACATTCGGCGTTTTTTTAACATCTTATACTCACCTCCAACTGGGATTCCAGAATGTGTTATTTCCCTCGATGCGGAGAAAGCATTTGATCGTATAGAGTGGAACTACCTTTTTGCAGTCTTAGAAAAATTTGACCTCGGCCAAAGTTTCATCTCTTGGATCCAATTGCTGTACCTGTGTCCTACTGCTTCTGTTTTAACTAATTTTCAGAAATCCCAAGTATTTAATCTCAAACGTGGCACCCGTCAGGGATGCCCCTTAAGCCCCTTTCTCTTTGATTTGGCTATAGAACCTCTGGCGATAGCATTTCGAAACTGTCCTGAATTGACCGGGATTTGGAGAGGGGGTGTTGAGCATAAAGTTTCTCTCTATGCTGATGACTTATTACTCTTTCTCTCAAATCCGTCTACATCCTTACCTCTAATGTTTTCACTTCTTGACCAGTTTAGTCAGATCTCTGGCTATAAACTTAATTTACATAAGAGTGAACTTTTCCCAATTAATAAAGAAGAACAAGAACTAACATTCCGTGATCTCCCTTTTAAAGTAGTCCATAATCAATTTACTTATCTTGGAATTACAGTCACAAGGAAGTTTAAAGACCTCTTTCGTGAAAACTTTGCCAATCATTCATATGCTATAAAACAGAGTCTGGTACAATGGTCACCTCTATGTCTTTGGTAGGTCGTATTAATATTGTTAAAACGTATGTTCTCCCCAAATTTTTATACTTATTTCAATCTATCCCAATTTTTATTCCTAAATCTTTTTTTGATTCCTTAGACTCTATTATTTTGTCATATCTGTGGCAGAATAAGCGCGCTAGAATTAATAAAATCCATCTCCAAAAATCTAAAAAAGAGGGTGGCATGGCTTTACCTAACTTTCGTTTATATTATTGGGCAGTTAATATACGCTGTGCTACCTTTTGGTCTTTCTTCCACTGCCAACCCGAGTGCCCTAACTGGGTGGCAATGGAGTTGAGCTCCACTAAAGAATTATCTATCTCTGCACTTCTTGGCTCTGCACTCCCTAGTAGTCTGCCCAGATCAATAGCCAATCCTCTTGTTAGACACACTTTGTGTATATGGGCTCAGTTCAGGAAATGCTACGGTTTCCAGGGGTTCTCCGTTTCCAGCCCTGTCGCACATAATCACCTTTTTTTACCTACTACGTATGATTCAGCATTCCATGTTTGGTATAGGAAGGGCATTAGACATTTTGAAGATCTTTTCATTGATAATCGCTTCGCTTCTTTTCAGCAGCTCTCTGTTAAGTTCAATCTGCCTAACGCTCATTTTTTCAGATATCTCCAAATCCGACACTTTATTGCTCCCTTAATTCCTAACTTTCCTGAAATGCCTGCAAAAAATGCTATGGACCTATTTCTTTCCATTAATCCACTAGGTAAAGGTTTAATATCAATTATCAGAGATAAACTAGCAGCCTTACGACGGGCCCCTGTGGATAAAATTAAAATGGCCTGGGAGCAGGATTTAAATATCTCCTTATCCGATGAGAGCTGGGA